>NW_017672302.1:66466-125320 GCF_001879085.1 Nicotiana attenuata
AGTTCAAGAAAGGGTACATCTTGCGCTCACTGGTAATAGGGTAGGTATTAACTGTTAAGAAGTTCTGATTTTTGTTGGGGGATGGGGGTAGGGGGGCTCTCAGGAGTCATACTAGCAATTTTAGCGTGTGTCTTGCCCCTGGGTGAACACCCAACTGTTTGGGGCATTCACTCGCGTCTTACACTCACCAACAGTTTACGACGTTTTGTGCGTACCTAGCCCCGAGGCGCCCCAGAAAATGCCTTTCAAAACAATTGCTTCATTTGTTTGGCTACGGGAAATCCCATTGATTCATTCTTATGCATTTGCCAAGAAATATATCTGACCTACTTAAATATCCGTTATTCAATCTAATCTAAATATCATTACTCTATTTTATCCCTCCACAGATTTTGCATCATCTGTACGATCAGGACATTATACAAGAAGAAGCAATACTTGACTGGGCTTCTGAAAAGGAAGAAGCAGAGGAGTCAGATAAGGTTTTTGTCAAGCAATCAGAAAAATTTATCCAGGTACGTACTTACAGCACTTAAACCTTTGCAGGTAGATGACCTGCCTGTAGTGCCCAGGAACCTAGAAGTTTCATTGATCTACTTACCCTATCTTGTCATTCCATCCCAACCTCTTCGCACCCCCTGATCCCCAATGCTCAGGGAAAAAGATTAAGGAATTAGCAAACTTGTAAACAATGAAAAGGGAAGAAAAGCAAAGTTCGTCTTTTTAACTGGGGCGTATCTAGGTCTTAGGCTATGGGTTCGCGTGAACCCATACTCCTCTCCCTAAACCATGTATAACAATGTTATATTTTTTGAAAAGTATTTAAATATATGTGCGCGCACCCATGCTCAAAGACTCCTATGGTGCAATAATTATCGGGTGCACCTCTACGAGTAAAACTGCCGATTGAAATCCCACTTCGGACGGTCTTGTTTTCGGCACGAAGTATAGATATATATGTGAAAATCTCCAAAATTTTAAAAAGAATATAATTTTGAACTTATAATTTGAAAAGCGCAGTGGGTTCATGGTAAGTGACTAAAGTTAAACACGTCAAAAGTAAATTCTAAATCCACCTCTTCACAATATTGCACCCATCCTCTTGAAATCCTGGATCCGCCTCTTTTAAATATTGCCTGCTTTACCCGTCATACTTGAATCATGCATGCACATTATGAACTCTGGAAATATTTGCAGTGGCTCAAAGAAGCATCTGAAGAAGAGGATGAGGACTGACATAGTAGTAGAGACCGTGTATTTAAAGCTGCTCCAACTACCTGTAGCTACCTCACAGTTTGCCCTTGGATGAACATGCTACTCACCATTCAGAAACCTGCTACAGCTGAGAATCAAACCTTAATCCCTTTGTCCGTTCCATAACCTAATTGTGTCATTTATATACATTTTTCATCAGTTGTATAATCATTGACTTCGAGATAATTCATCTACAGTGGAACTGAATTCCATTTTAGTCTGTGGTCTCTTCTGCTGCAATTGGAGAGGCAAGTTTTGTTTCAATAGAATTTTTGATCTGAGGAAACACTTCACATGTCAACTGTATGTGGAAATGTTATATAGTGAAGGGTTACTGTTAGTTGAAGACATTGTTTCCTACTAGCTGATTGGCATTTCTATGCCATAAAACAACTCTTAGGCCTATACATTGATTTTCTCACTGAAACGGTAATACGGCTTGTATTGGAACTTGTGATACCTCTTTGAGTCTTGTTCTTGAGTATTTTATAAGAGCTTGTGTTATGTTGTTGCTGTTACATATTGTTTCCCTTTTCCGTTTTCTTTTCTGTTTATAGTTTCTTCATTTCTCTTTTTCTGAAATCTTCATTACCCTGCTAAACATTCCCTGGACTGTTAAAGTAGTTGAGTAGGAACAGCTTTTATTTATGTTGTTGGTGTTTTCCACTGACAGTGTCAATGTATTTTCACATAATCAGCGCAATTTATTCTACTGTTGAAGGTTTTTATCTTATTCAGGTTATTAATTTCAGTGGTATGTGTTGCTACTTTTAATTACCTTTAAAGAGGAATGATTTTGTAGAATATTTTACACTATCGATGCATAGAAGTTAAAGCATACTTTATTTATTGGTGTGGGTGTGTTGACAACAAAAACGAGTAGTTTACAAAAGCATCTAATTTGTATGATAAATCCGAGCCCTGCAAAGGAGAATGAATCTATTTTTTACATCCTGCACGGACAATTCAATGATCAAATTGTTAAAGTGCAAAGTGAAATGACACAAGAGCTTGAATCCATTGCTAAACAGGTTGAGTTTTCCTTACTTTTCTGTTAACTATTGTAAAAGAACATATTTCAGAAAGCATCAACTTCAGCTTTGAATGTAGATAGGATGAGGTCGTCACTTTGTATGCCGGTTTAGTTTACGTGCACCGTAGGTATAATAAAATACGTTACTGCCTTACTACAGAATGGCAATTTTTCATGTTTTAAGTATGTACATTATGCAATTTAATGCAAGGATTTTTAAATAATAAATCAGAGTCGAGGAGGCCCCATTGGTCCTGGACGCCCTTGTAAGCCCATTGGGCCTCTCCAACAACAGCAAAAGAAGTTAAGGCTGCACCAGTGTAAACAAAACAATTAGCAATATGATCCAAGAACAGGAAAAGGAAAAGAAATTAATCCATTTTCTAAAAACTGGCCATAAATGCCATTTAATAACTTGGCAACGAGTTTCAACACAAGTATTAAAATGGTTACACTTCCATCCTGCAAAAGCTGCTTAATCCAAGCAATGAGAGGATCAGATGATCTAAAATTGCTCTCGTTGCTTATGAGTATGAATAACGGTGCCTGCCTATCACTTCACCTCGTTCTAGAAATCTGATCTCGTTGGGTGGAGTGAGAGGAGAAAGAAGTAGAAAAACGCAAGTGAAATTAGATGAAAGAGAAAGCATGGTCAATGCCACAGTTTGTAGCTTGAATATGCTTACCAACAGGTTAGGACAGGGTAACAACCCCCACATGCGTTGCCACATCCAACCATTGTTGGCACTCCTGAGCCAGGCTTAGGCCTCAATTCAGGACTAGGTGCACGAGGAGGACCACCACCTCCCTGGCTAAGCTGACCTTCCGTACCTCCAACAATAGGTAACTCTCCACGACTCGGTGAAGGCCCTATACCTCCAAGTTCTCCTGTCATGGCTGCGACTTCATGCATTTCTCCACCTCCATGATGTCCTTCGACGCCAAGTTGAGTCCCTTTTCCTTCATTTGTAGTTGTCCACCGGAGGGTAGGTGGACGACCTCCACCCCCGAGTAGTCCTCCTGAGCCAAGTCGGGATGCCATGCCTCCACTTCCCAGTAGTCCTGCAGACCCGAGAGGACCCAATCCAGATATAAATCCTCCATGTATTCCTCCACCTCCTCTCCCTGCCATTTCGGTTTTTTCTCTATAGGGGAAAAGAGTAAAATCTGTTTGGTTTTATAGAAAGCCAATAGAGTTATAGTTTTCCATAAGTTACACTCACTCTGCTCACCTGGACTTAAAACTCTTGTCTGCCAATCTGTATTGCTACTTGTCAAAATGGTAATTACTGACCCCGTCTTCCTTTCTTTTACGTACAAAAATAGAGATGTCTGACAAAATTTCCTTGAAGTTTAGGTGACTAATTTCTTGGTTTACTATCACATGTATGTTTATTACTTGGAGATGTCAATCTGCTTTTTTCACTCCTCCTCACGGTAATATTATTTGGTACGATCAGCAAGTTTGTATTCATTAACCTATTTTTGTAAAAGAAATGACGAATCCGAGTAAAATATTAAGACCAAAAAATAGGACTAATAGGTGCTATTACTACCCTTTTTGTCTTTTACGTGATCTAAAGCATATCCAAGGACATCATGAACTGCGATTTTTAAGAACCAAAAGAAACTATGTTGTAATTTAATACGAAAGAGAGAAGAAACATCGTACTTTCACATACTTTTTCTTGCATAGACGTAATCAAGTTGCGTGTGATGCTCCCTGAACAAATTAGGGGTGGAAAGGGGCAATTCCCAGTTAGACTTGGAAGCAATTTGATGATTTATGCAGAACCCTAAACAAAGAAAGGTACTATTTGTTGCTAGGTACAGCGTTTTTTTTTTTTTTTTTTTTTTTTTTTTTTTTTTTTTTGTATATTTGTAATCTTACCTGTAAAAAGAGGTAAGGAATTTGCCCTACAGTTCACGACCAATGAGGTTAAAGGACTACTTGGAAACCGATATTCTCAACCAGGGGCAGAAAAAGAATGAAAAACAACATTAAGGACCAAATCATTACAATGGGAGACATTTAGGACCTTTTCGATAAAATACTCGTGATTTTTCTATTATAAATTATCACTGTACAGAAAGCCGATATGCCAAACAAACTTCCTTACACGATTCCAGCCAATCCAATAGCATCTTCTTCATCGATTTTGGATTCAAAGGCGGGAGTTACATTTCGAGGTTTTGCTGAAGAATAAGAGTCAGAATCACCAGTCAATGAGCAGCTTAAAAACTAATACTTGGTTGGTATGCACAGGATAGGAGAAAAACACAAAGCATTAGATTGAAGTGCACTCACTCGAAACATTTGTGATGACATTAACACTCTTTTGAGCGGCGAGAGCTTTTAATTTGTTTCCCGTAGCTAACAACAGGAAGCTCTTCATGTGCTGTCTCTGCTCCTTGGGACTAAGAGTCTTGGTCAACGCGTCTTCAAAGGCTTGAAGATCTTGGGATGTAATGCAAGGGAGAGAAAGTAAAATCTGCAGCCATTCAAATTTGTACGAGTTTTATCGAATAGCAGATGAAAGATATGCATGCTTTCAGGAAGGTAAACTTCATTATGCTTGCTATTGAAGATAGAGCATAAAAACTTCACAACTAAGAATGTAAGATATGCGCAACTCCAATACATCAACAGAAAAAGAGAAAAGATAAGATGCAATCTTAAGAATGTCAGCAAATATATTGTTTAATGCAAGAGTGAGGCCTAGTTGTCAATGAAGTGGGTCGAGAACTATGAAGTCTCAGGTACAAATCCCAGCGAAGGCAAAAACACTAGGTGATTACTTCTCATCACTCCAAGCCTTGGAGGATAGAGTTAGCCAGTACCTGTGCTGGTGGGGGTAGCACGCACCCCGTGGAAATAGTCGAGGTGGGGGCAATTTGGCCCGGACAGAAAGAATACATATATCTATTTAAACAGTGAATATTTTGTTGTTCTTAATATGCCAGGGGTGAAACTTGCATGGCAATTGCCACCTTTTTTACTAATGCCATTTATCATTATTTATATGAACCGTATCAAAATAATTTGTCATACCCAAAAGCTCTTGGCCTTTTAACAAGAGATAAGCATAACCGCTGGAATTCTATTTTAAGGACATCAGAAGAAAAAAGAATTGCAATGAACATAGGTGTCAAGTGCTACAGCTAAATCTGATGTTATAAGCAACTGAAAAGAGTGGGATCCGAATAACCTGCCGCGGTGCTGGGTGTCTATCAGCAAGATAAATGAAAATTTCACGACAAAGACCAACTAAATCAGCACTGATGAAAGCATTTGACTCCAGAGCCAAAGCTTGTATTATAGCAGGGAACAAATCTTTACAAACAAAATCCCGAAGCTCCACATTAGCTGTAGAAATGGCCAAGAGGATTACAGCTCCACAGAATGAAGAAACTTTAGTTACAGCTTCACCATCTTTCCATCTCAGAGCCTCTAAACTGATCTGCAAGGCTGGAAGTGCTATACTTTTATGCATCAACACAAATCTGCACGTAAATCACAAGGTCAAGATTGAGAAGAACAAAAGAATGTAGACTAGAGGTCCACTCGTCCACAAACTAAGCAAACTTAAAATTGACAACTTCCACATACCCAACCATGGAGTTAGTGGCAAATGCATCCAAGTCTTTAAGTGATGACTCATCCACTCGGCTCATATGGCCAGAATGCTCCAATGAAGGAAGTCCAGCATTGAGTACGGATGAAGCAAAAACTGAAAGGATTGAGCACGTCTCACGAGTTAGATCTCGAAGAAGCTTTTCCTCCATTACTTCCACTTTCAAGTCTGAGCCATCAACTAGGCCATGAAGATCAGGAACCTTTGCTCTACCTTCCTGTAAGAGACTAGACCATGAATAGCTAAGAGCTTGCTGAGAGTGGACAAGTAATGGGTGCAGGAGCTTTTCTAGCCATGCCTCCCACATATTGGAAGGGCAATTTTTAATCAAGGGGATCAAGGCTAAATGAAGAAGCAGCCTTAAGTGCCTGAATTCCATATGTTGTATGTTCTCCATCAAAGCTAAAACAACAGACTGAGAGTCTAAGCATTTGAACAAAGAATCCCCAATGGTTGCTGATAAGCCCAGTACATTGTACCTAAAGCCAAGAAAACTGCATTAACAAAACCAGAGCACTAAATAGAAACATGAAACTCTTTCCCAAGAGCATGGAGTAAAGGCGTATATCACACATAGAAAGAGAGATAGGCAGATCGCAGATCAATAATTTTTAATAGCACGCTAGAGTTTGCAGAGCATTATGACAGATCTTATAGGCACTTTACAGATAATCAAGTGGGAACTTAAATAGAGAAAGGAGAATCCTGGAAAACAAGACACTTCAATATATATATTCTAATTAGTACAGGTACTAGTGCAATTCAAGACGTCAACTTTAATCTACTAGCAAAAGATAGCACCAAACAATGTAAAATGATTAGAGATTGGCTTAAAATAGTCCATAGATAAGAATGCAGTGGCTTAACAGGAAACCTAAAAAGTAGTTCACAAAACTTGCAAGGTAATCTTTTGTCTTTTTTTGTTTAATGTTCCTTCTCTTCTTTTTTTTTCCTGCTGTTATGGAGAGAGACTGGAGCTCAATCTATATCCTGTTTCTCCCTCTCTCGTCATAATAAGACAGGAAAGGAGCTGCAGGCAGGAAGAACAAAGTAAGGTTACTTCCAGTATGCTTGTTCACAAAGATTTAAATGAGAATGGCCATATCAACTAAGATAGAACTTCATGACAGCTTTGAAAAGATGTTATTTTCATTGTCTATTGTAGAGATTCAGAAGAGCACCAACATACCCACTATCTCTGATACCTTTCAGCCAGTTGCGGATATCAGCTTCATTTGGCTCCGCATAGCCTTCTCTATTCATATCTAAAGGAGATCCATCAGTAAAACTTAGAGCGCCTTTAGGCAATTTAACATTACCTCCCCCGAAAAGACTGGCCCTTTCAACATCACTCATAGCCATTGCAGCTTTTATCTCTCCTGGCAATGCTTGATTAACAGGTGGAGACCAAAGCGAATGTATGGCACGGAGTAGCTGACAATCAAAGACATTTACATCTTTTAACAAATCTTTACTAAGGAAATGGGTGAGCATCAACCAAAACAGTTCCTAAGAACTTGCTTACTTTAAGAAGAGGAGGAAGCATCCACGAGAGGTGAGATGCCATTGGGTGCAAAAAGTCAGATGCTGGCATGGTTTGTACACTAGCATTGCCTTTCCTTAGACCACTCCGTTTAAGAGCCTTCTCAAAGAATGTCACTGCGTGGAAAATGGACCACATAAATGGTGTATCAGCACACAGTCGAATCAAACCTGTAGGATCAGAAAGATATGCATTTTGCCACTCAAGCTGTATCCACTGTTTGCTCAATGGTTCAAGTAACCAGGCCAAAACTTCTAGCTGCTGCTGAGCCCTGCACCATTTTTGAGAACTCATAAAGGTCAAAGCCCATGATATACTAGACATACATTTGAAACTCATTAAGACCAGTAGCTACCCAGCAGCAGATGCCATAATAAGGAATGCTTCACCCAAGAGATTGTGCTCCCCACGAAGTAGACGACCTTCCTTTTGTAAAAATGCCATAGTGTCAGCAATTCCCTGAAAAACAACAGAGAAAATGCAGTCACATCCCAAGGCAACCAAACAAACTCATGTCCAAAAGTAAAAACCAACATCTCTCACAGTCAACAATGACTAATACAATCATAAAGTAGTCTTGTGTTGGTAAAATCTTAGGTGTCAAGTAGAAAATATTCCACCCAGTGAGCAACTATTTTCATATACTGCCTTTAAAGAAATAACATCAGAAGAGACACAATTTGTACTTGTTTCTGTACCATCTTGGTACCATATATATAAAACACTTTACCTATGAAAAAAAAAGAGAGAGACACAATTTCGATGATAAATGGAGCATATGCTTCAACTATCTTGAATATCTCAGACCTGGATCTGGAATATGTTAATGATACGAAATAGCTTCTCAAAAGTCAAAGGACATAACTACAAAGAACCAGGAATAGAAATTCACGTGCCATTCTGTACTTCCTAGAACCTGTTCCATTATGAAAGATGAAGATTGTATCCCAAAAACAGCCGGATCAATTAGAAAAATAACTAGATAACACATTCAAGGCTCTCTTTTCAATTAAAATTGGTTTCCACTATGTTGCCAGAAAACAAAATGTACACTCCTTTTTGTCACCGAGTCTATAATATTCCATATAGAAAGGCCAGATCAAGATGTGATTTGCATTCAAGTGACATTCTGCAAGGGGCATCTTTGAGAAAACTGAGATACCCTAGTCCTTTTGTCAAAAGTATGTAGCTACTCTACATATTTCCACCCTGATCATAAAATCAGTGCACAAGTTCAAAACTATTTCAAGTCAAACAGGGGCGTATCTAGGTCAAGGCATACGGGTTCACGTGAACCCATACTTCTTTCCCTAAACCATGTATAACAATGTTTTATTTCTTCAAAATTACCTAAATATATGTACGTGCACCCATGCTCAAAGACTCCTATGGTGCAATAATTACTAGGTGCACCTCTACAAGTAAAATTGGCGGTTCAAATCCCACTTTGGACGGTCTTATTTTCGGCATAGAGTATAGATATATAAGTCAAAATCACTAAATTTTCAAAAAGAAAATAATTTTGAACCTATAATTTCAAAAGTGTAGTGGATTCATGGTAAGAGACTATAGTTAAACCCGTCATATAAATTCTAGATCCACCTCTTCATAATAGTGCACCCATCCTCTTAAAATCCTGGATACGCCTCTAAAGTCAAAGGCACAATTTACACGCACACCACAATAGTCAAAGGAGCTGACTTGCAAATTTGGTAAAGCAAGTGCCATGTCCAATTAATGAGAGAATGTAACTTACTCTCATGTGAGGCAAAATGCTCTGGTCAGCAGCTTTTGCAATTCGAATGAATGATGTGCAAATCTGCAATCTCGCATGTCGAGAAGCGCTTGTAGCAGGATCCTGCCAATTTTACTCAATAATTGTCATGGTGGTCATCATCATAGTTGTTTTGGACAGAAAATAAGATCATACAATTAAATAAATAGAATGAGATATGGTAGTTGACCTTGACAACAAAGGGTTGTGAGGTCAGAAGCTCGAACAACTTATTAATGACACTGCCAACAGCATCTGGATGATACTTCAGAAAGGGTCCTAGGGCATCTAAGTAGTGCCCGAGAACTTCTACAAGCGCCGGTTCAGTCCATTTCAAAGAAAGAAGTTGTTGAAGCAGACCTTCAGTTCACAGTAACCCAACTTCTCAGCATAAGGAGAAAGCTAAGTAAAAAACTTCTAAAGAGGAAGTGGAAATCACAGAAAACCTTCAAACATTGTGCACAATGACTGTTGAACTTCAGAATTGCTTCTCGCAGTTTCACTTGATCCATCAAACACCGCATTTACAACATTTTCTAAAGCCAACTGCATGCTCTCAAGTATAACCAATTCCTAAATTATGATGAAAGATGTGAGATTTGAAAAAGGGAAAATAAGGGACATTGTTAGCTTCATATTACAAGTTCAAGACAATTGTTTGTGAACCAACCTGAGCAGGATAAGGAACAAGGAGAAGACTCTTAATAATAGTCATAATTCTCTCACAAACTTTAGCAGCAGCTACCATAGGCTTGGCGGCTGCAACAAAACGGATCAACTCCAACTGCAGTTCATGATTGAGCAAAGTGAGTAAGAGAGTGACTCAATATTATGAACATTTACCGCTGAAAGATACAGTTATAAATAGTAGGCAAATCACCAAATATAACTGGTTATGAAGGAGAAAATGTCAAGCAAATAGCAATTATGTGTTAGATTAACTAGAATATTAACAAAATGAATAGTAGGTAAACAAAAAGATTGTTGAAAACTTGCACCTCTTAGAGTTTTCTTTTACATGGAAAAGACACTATCAATAGTATGAAGCTCCATGAAGTGTTAACTAGCGAATGATTATGGGGCCTACATGCGATTTTACAACTGTGTGGTAGGGCTAAAGTATTTTAGGCTATTGGTTAGATTCCATCCCATCAAAGGATGGACACAGGAATTGTGTTTATAGCTACATGCACAGCTAACCATCCAATTAATATTTTTTTTATCTTCAAGATCCATAAGTTGAATAATCACCCAACAAAAACAGTTGTATTGGTGCCTAACTCCATAATTGTTTTTCAGAAGACAATAATCTTTCTCATTACTGATGCTTTGAAGAAACATAAAACTACTCAGTTGTAATTTGAAGATCCCAAAAGTTGTATCCTTCAAGTTAAGAGGACAAGAGCAACTATGAAAGAAGAACGTTAGCACATGAAGGTTAAGGGAGGAAGGCAGAGGAATTATCCATGAACCCTTCAATGGAGAGATTACTTTTCTCTTTTTATGAGAACAGCATAAGCACAACACAAGAGAAGAAGACAAATCATGAGAAAGAGTCCAACCCTCTTGCATAAACTATAATTTGAGAGAAACTTCAAGGACACTTGACTGGATGTAACCTTATCCAAAAAAAAGATACTTGACTAGATGACACCAGCTAACTCTCAATAGGTCTTCCATCCAAGTGTGCTTCCAAGTCTCATGGCTACAAGGCAGCCGGATTAAACACATGGGTATCCAAAATAGCCAGGGATTTGGCTTCAAAAAAAGAAGGATTTGCTAAGCCCAGCATAATACCAGATATTTGAAAGCTGGAAGAAAAAAAGAGGAGTTGGGCATATTCATCTACACATTTTACTCAAGCATTAGGCAACCAACTTGACACTAAATTCTCTTAATTTAGCCACATTAAAATCCTTAACAATGAATAAGCATTATAATCCAACCATAATCCACGGTCATAATCCGTCATTAATCAGCTGTATTTTAATCAAATTCTATAATCCTGTATTATAATTCCAGGTAATCTATAATTATACCATTTTTACTACATTCAGTTATAATCGTCCATAATCCAGTCCATATACCAAAAGCCCACTAGTGGAGTAGACACTTCTCTCAGAATGCAATAATAATCTCCTTTCTCAACTGAAGCATTTTTAACTCCAAAAGGAAAGAAGATGGCTTCTATTCAAACGTCAAGTTGAGGATGTATTTTTTACCAATCATGAGGAGAACAGGGATAGTCATAGTTTAAGCGATTCCTGTAAAACCTCGATGCATGGCACCTATCGCTTTCTCCCCTCTTTTGAAAAGGAAAAAAGTTATGGAAAAGTGTTATTGTTCCTAATCATTTCCTTCCCTTTTGCCATCAAAGTTTTAGAATCATTTGGAAACAGAAAACACTGAAAATTTGAAAGGAGCCACAGGAATATACCAGCCTCGAACGGTACTGGCTGAAATCTCCTTTGCCATCAAAATCATCGCTCCACAACTCTAATGTCCCAACAGAAAACGATGTTCCAGGATTAACTTTTTCCTTCTTGAGTAATCGCTGGAAAGATACATCCAATATAGAACTGCAGATTTCATCATTGACAAAAGCCAATATCTTGCTTTTCTCAGTTTGTCCTGATCCCACTGCGGGATGGGTAGCTGAGTTCTCCGCAGACCCAATAATCTTTGGCTTTGACAGCAAATCTCTCATAAGCGTCTACCAAGTGAAGGAAATGTGAAAGAAGGTCATGAAAAACATAAGTTGTACAAAGATTCCATGCACATCAGAGACAAATAAACTTATGGTACCCACCAGCCAAAGCGGTAGAGATTGAAAATGAAGTGCAAGCTTATGGTGCTTGAAAAATCCGAGAATCTGAAAAGTACAGAAGAAGTTAGATTTTAGCAATGAATTAAAAATTTAGGAATTTGTAGCAAATAAATAAATAAAATGAATAGTGATAAACATGCATAGTCAAGAGATGCATAAAACAAAATCATTCAAAAAAAAAACATGCTACATATCCTGGAAATCATTCAGACTACCAGCCGTACCTGAGTGTCCCTTTTAAGGTAAATAATTCTATTAAAGATGAGGAGATCTCCCATCGACAAGTGGTATACCAAATAGTACAAGATCTACAGAAACATATAATTCTCTACTAAAGACACCCATCTTCTATATAAATTGGAACCTCATGGATGCACCAGAGGCTCATCCTCAACTGTATAAAGTCTTTCTCATTCCCTTCAAAGGCTCTAATATTTCTCTCTCCCCATACTACGCACAAGTGTGCTAGTGGAGCAATCTCCCATGCCCCTCCCTTCTTCTCTTCCTCTTTTAAAACCGCAGTTAAATGGTGCCTCCTTCGAGGTCCCCAGCATCGGCCATTGTAACCCATCCCATCTCAAAATTTTACAGCACAGGCGTGTAGCTATGTGACGACGTAAAAGAAGATAAACCCCCCATGCTTGAGTCTCCTAAGATTCCATACTTTCTTATCGAACAATAGTTCCCCTTTTTTTTTCTTTTTTTTTCTTTTTTATTTTGGGAGGAAGAAACAAAGAAGTTTCATTTGAGAAGAAATCAATGATATAGGACAAGAAGGTAATTGTTATTCATGTGGAAAGTTACATGCTTATCAAATTCTTTAGATCTCACTGTCAATTGTGAAAAAAGGTAACCTTGAAGTAAACCTATGGCCTTACACATATCCCTAATCTATCCGACTAACTTGTTGCACGAGAACCTAGCATCATTCTGCCGGAAGATAAGATGACAATGCTTCACTATCTTAAATAGAACTATAGTTCTCTATTCGACTTTATTGATACCTAGCGTTCCAATCATCGAAGACATGGAATCACTCTATGAATCCCTTCAATTGTAAAAGAATAGGAGCCCGTTTCAGTAGAAATGGCTTTTAAGCAAAAAAGCAATAAGTTGGGGTTGCCCAGCTTATTGCTTTTGGCTTGTTTTAAGCAGTTTTTAACTTATTTTAAGCATTTTTTTAACTTTGCCAAACACCAAAAAAAAGCTAAAAAGAGCTTAAAGCTGATTTGACCAGCTTAAAAGCCAATCTAAACACCCTCTAGGTTGTCCTCTTGGCTAAAAATTCAAAGATGTTATTTTCTATGAATAATTTTCAAAGATATTATTGATATTCCATAACAACCATAGCCCCTCTTGCCTCACGAAATTACCCTCCAAGTTAACCTCACACCTAAGTGATCCCAAGCTCAAGGCCATGTCTGAACACCAACACTGAGAAGCTCAGTGAGACCAGTAGATATTTGGTTGGTAATAAAAGATGGCAAGATAATGCATACCATTCCAGAAGATGATCCAGAATTGTGAAGCCAAACCAAGTTCCACCCCACCCCCCACCGGCTACCAAAAGAAAATGAGGAGAACAGATTAAGGAAATTGAAACTGAGGTCCCAATGAGTTCAAGTTATGTTGCAGTCAGAGTAAAATATAAGAAACAACTAATCACCTGTTGAAGGTAAAACGATAGAACTGAACTATCACCAGCAATACATTGCAAGTTGTAAGAACCCAAAGCGACCATGCTCTCACATATGTACTCGGCAAACTCAAATTCATTCTCATCAATGACTGAACCAGAGTCAGATTTTTGCAAGAAGTCTCCAGAGACTTTCATCAAAATCTGAAAAATGTTACTCATCGCAGAATCAAACTCGCCAGCAGCATCAGTTGGTCTTTTCCTGGAAGTAGTTTCAGGAAATAACTTAGTGGGCGTTTGGACATAAGAATTGTAAAATTCTGAAAGAAAGTGAATTTTTTTTTTCAAGTGAAAATGGTATTTGAAAATTAGAGTTGTGTTTGGACATGAATATAATTTTGGGTTGTTTTTAAATTTTTGTGAGTGATCTGAGTGAAAATTTTGAAAAATAATTTTTTGGAATTTTTCAAAATTCCAAAATTCATCTTGAAAAAAAGTAAAAAAAGGTTAAAAAAAATCATGGCCAAATGCTCGACCTAAACATGTATGTTTACATAGTACCGGATAGCATTGGTGCAACATACCTCAGGGAGACAAGCTTGAAGAACTCGCATGCATGAAGACGGAAGTCCGGAGAGGAAAGCAAGATTCCACAGCTATTTGAAAAAGAGCAATAAATACACTATTGCCAAACTCATATTATACACTCTGCAAGTGCGGAGAGCATACCCATGTATTATTCCATGTTTTGCGAGATCTGGCAAGGGAGCCCATTCAGCATATGCATTAACAGCATTTAGAGTTGCAGTTACAGCTGCTGCATGCTGTCTTGCAACTTCAAATTGTTGTCTTCCTGCTTCACTTAGTGCAGCTCCAAAGTGCCTTTCTAGTAACTGGTTATGGAAAAAAGAGTTAGAATGATGCAAGAATATCCCAACTACACAAAAAGTCCCAGCCAAAGACTTACACTATACAGTAAGGGAAAAATCTCAGGCAAAGAGTCAGTAAGTCCACGTAATAATAGCCTACGACGATCACCTGAATCAACAAAAAAGGTACCAGGTAATAAGAAAATGGATATAATTAAGATATCAAGTTTTTTTCCAGCATAAAACACACACAAAGTACGTTCAATGTTATAACATTCTACACTCCGCCTATATGAAAAGCATAGCCAGCCCTAAGCCAGGGTAAGGGTGAAAGGTTACCGTAAGTTATTTGTCACCGTAAAAAGAGTCGAACTATGGTTAATCCTTTTAATACAATATGGCTGTGCAGGATAGGGAGCTGAATGGATACAGAGGATTCATATGGCCGGCACTAGTTTTGCTATTGGCATGCAGCGGAAATGAGTTGAGTTACAACATCCTAAATATTGAACACCAAGTCTCACCCACCTAAGCAACCCAATCAAGGAAATAACAGTACTATGTGTTCTGCCTCTTTTACTTGCAAGAAACTAAGTTGGTGAATATGTATTCAGTTTACAGAATAGCACAGACCTTCTAAATCTTCATTATGGACAGTAATATCTTCAGGAAGCCACCTTAGCATCATTGATACCAGTTCTGCCTGCAAGGAGAAAGAAAATCCAGCTGCATTAACTGAGGCAGACCTCAAATAAGTGTGAAAAAGATATACTACAGAACCAAACAGGAAAAAGACGAAACTTACTTGTGCAGGACCCTTGTTAGCAAGAGATACTAGAGATGGAAAAAGCTCCTGCCAGAAACTTAAGCCTTCTCTCCTAACTATCTGAAACAAGTACAATTGCTTCGTCCTAAGAACTATAGTGACCAAAATTAAAATTTGAAAAAAAAAAGAGAGAGGAAGAAACAGCAGAATACCTCGGCAACAAGAGCCGAAGTCTGACTTTTCAAAGCCCATTCTTCACTGGAATTTGTAATTTCAGACATCAAATCAACAGCTACACTTGCAAAGTTCCTTCGCTCATCAGGGTTTAACTCGTCCCATCGCAACCGCACCAAATGCTGCAAAATTAATTAAAACTTGAGAATAAGGATAGAAGGAGCTAAATGTTTAAGGCCTGCAGGCAATATTTGGACATTTACATCACAGAGTGGACTTGTATAAAAATTTCAAAAAGAAGAGCGCAAAGGACACTTGAGTCCAAATTTCCAATCCTTATATAGGACAGGTGGCATGCCTTCTTTGCAGAATTCAATCACAAAAAATATTGAAGCAAAGAAACTCTGCCTTTTTCTTACAGATTTGGTGTTTGTTGTCAAGTACTTAATGCTCACTTAGGACAGGACACTATGATTTCCTCAGCAGCTAATCTTTGTTCTCTGTTCTATGGACAGGTGGGCTTAAATTTTCTGGAGAAGGATACCATGAGTATAAAGGGGGGATAGGGCATAGTGGAGCTTTAAAACCTTATTTATTCACCTCTGTATAGAAGACAAAAGCTAATTACCAGTGTCTTTTTCTCTTTCCTTGAACAATAGAAGGTTAAAAGTGTGACTTTGTAAATCTGCGTCCACTTTTGAATAAAAGAGGATGAATCCCTTTAATTCCTTATTGAAGAATGTTACTAGTAGAAATTAAGTTCTACCTTTTTGAATCTCCAGGAAAAAAGAAAGACGAACACTGTGAAAAGAGCAAGCTAAAAAGATTACCCACTCTTTTGGGTGGCCTAACTAAAGATAAAAAGCCAAGAACTAAATGCAGAGTTATCATAATGTAACCTGGAGCATCTTATAGGCTTGTAGTCGTATTTCTGAAGACCAATCTTTCCTTACTAAAATAAATGATGTGCTCGCCAAGATGCGTACATCCCCTGCTTTTATCTGCAAAAGATATAGAAAGTTATCAGCAAGATAAATGCTAAAATAAGGAATACAAATAGAATTCTGCCATAATGGTGTTGTGATAGTAATAATTAGGGAGATCAATGGATGGATTAGGGAAGAGTAATCCGCTTTGAGACTATATTTGCGTACCCTAGTCAACAAATGAGCTAACCAACAGCAAATAAGACTGACTTCATGGTTCATGTCATTAGCCAATGATATTGTATTAATTGACAAAACTAGCAAAAGAGCCAACAAAAAACTACAACTTCGAGGAGCAACCTAGAGAGATAGGTTTTAGGATAAACAAAAGTAAGATGGAGAATCGGGGCTACAAGATTAGCCTCCATGTGAAGAACAAAAGTGCAGTGAGATAGGATGGGATTGTAGTGCCTAAATACAAACACCTCAATATTTAGATTTAATCTTCGAACAAAAAGATATTTAAATTCAATCTTCTAAGAGAATGGCATGATAGATAAAGATGTAACACAAAATCAAAATAGGATGGTTAAAATGAAGGATTGCAACAAGAGCATTATGTGATAGCAAGATACCAAACAAAATGAAAAGAATGAAGATGTAACGACCCGGCCGGTCATTTTATGAATTTCAGCCCCGTTTTTCCCATTTCTGCTTCTTTATGTCATGTTCAGTTGTATTATGTGATATCGGATTGGTTGGTTCCGGTTCGGAATGGTTTGCTAGAGTAATGAGACACTTAGTCTCTTAAGTTGGCCTTTTAGTTGGAAAAGTCAACTGGAAGTTGACTTGTGGGTAAACGATCTCGGAATTTGGTTTTTATGAATCGGATAGCTTCGTGAGGTGATTTGGGACTTAGAAGCGTGATCGGAATGTGTTTCGAAGGTCCGGAGTAGATTTAGGCTTGAATTGGCGAAATTGGAATTTTGGCATTTTCCGGTTGGTAGCGGAGATTTTGATATAGGGGTCGGAATGGAATTCCGGAAGTTGCAGTAGGTCCGTTATGTCATATGTGATGTGTGTGCAAAATTTCAGGTCATTCGGACGAGGTTTGATAGACTTTTTGATCAAAAGCGAAATTCTAAAGTTTTTGGAAACCTTAGGCTTGAATCCGATGTTATTTCGTTGATTTGACGTTGTTTTAGGTGTTTCGAAGATTGGTATAAGTTTGGAAAGTGGTATATGACTTGTCCATGCTTTTGGTTGAGGCCTCGGGGGCCTCAGGATGATTTCGGGTGGTTGACGGGAAGTTTGGAGTTGGAAATTTGCAGCTGAAGCTGCTGAAGTTCCTGTCATAACCGCACCTGCGGCTTGGGGACCGCAGGTGCGGGCCCGCAGAAGCGCAAGGAGGGTCGCAGATGCGGCCAAGGTTGAGGAAGATTGGAACCGCAAATGCGGATGTTCGAGCGCACCTGCGATGGCGCAGGTGCGAGATATTGATCGCAGGTGCGATCCTTGAGCGGTTAAGTGGATTCCGCAGATGCGCACCTGGGGCAGAACATATAAATTTAGCCATTCGCGATTTTTGAGTGGTTTTTCACCATTTTTCATACAGGTTTGAGCTTGGGAGAGCAGATTGAAGAGGGAATTCAAGAGGGTTTCGTGGAGGTAAGATTTTTGGACCCTAAACTTGTTTCTATGATGGTTTTTAACTGATTAGGCTTGAAATTTATGGAAATTAGTGGTTGAAATTGAGGAACTAGGGCTTGAAATTGGAGGCCTTTGATTAGGGATTTGACAGGTCGTTTGTGGTCGGATTTTGGTATATTTGATATGTACGAACTCGTGAGAGTGTAAGGATTCTATTGATGTGACTTTTAGTGGATTTCGAGACGTGGGCCCGGGGGTCGGGTTTGACCAATTTCGGGATTTGTGATGTAATTTGATTATTTTCACGTGGGCTTTGTTCCCTTAGCATATATTGATGTTATGGTTCTGATTTTGGTTAGATTCGGGGCATTTGGAGGCCGAATCGAGAGGCAAGGGCATCGCGGGCTAGAGTTTTGGCTTGGCTTGAGGTAAGTAACGCTTCCAAACTTGGTTCTGGGGGTTCGAAACCCCGAACTATGTGTTCTATGATTACAATTTAGGTGACGCAAATGTCAAGTGACAGGCTTGTAGGCGTGCACTGTGAGAATTTCGGCCTGGATCATTCCATGGCACCGCTTAGTGACTCTTTCTTGCTGATATTTGTGTTGTAATTATGTGATTAAGCTAATGAGTTGCAAATCATGCTAATTATCATGTTAAGGCTTCACGCCAATACTGTTGAGACCCGAGAGGTCGTTTCTTGCTGTCATATCATTTGCTTCATTGATATTCTGTACTCAGTCATGTTCATGCATATTATATCATGTTTCAGTCTCGATTATTGTTATTTGACACATCATATCATTGTTCGGGCTAGTATCATGACATTTTGAGCCCGTGCGTGAGAGACTGGAGAGTGATGAGTGAGTGAGGCCGAGAGCCTAATATTGAGTGACAGTATAGGATCGGGCTGCACGCCGCTGCGAGATATTGAACATGCCTTCGTTGGCTTTGTTATAGCGCTTGGGCTAAAGAGAGAAGCCCCTCTGGCGTCTTTACACCCCTAGTGAGCGCAGTTAATGATACTGAGGGATGGATCTTCCCTGGACATGGATCTTGTCCGAAGTATTTATATTTGGAGACAGATCTTCTCCATAGGCTGGAATGGCCTTCCCCGGTACTGGATGACTGTTGTCAGTGATATGTATATATTCCAGGATGGATCTTCCCTGGGCCTTGTGAGCCATATACAGTACCGAGTGGTTGTGAGTTTGTTATTGATATTATCTGGAAGTGAATGGTGTCCCCTATGATCCAGCATATGGATATGAGCATTGTAGAAATGCATACCTCGTGAATTCATAAAAGATTGAACAAAATCATAAATGATCATATCACACGGAGGGTGCAAGATAAGATAAGATAACGTCAAGTAATATGGTTTGGTCATATGGTATATAAACCTCTAAACGGACCAATCAATAAGTACTATGATGATTGAATTTGCTAAAAGGATGCGAGATAAACTTAAAATCATATGAATGGAAGGTATCTCAAAAGTCTTATAACCTCTCATAATCAATGTAGATTGACAAAACAAATAACACGGAAGCAAATGATCCATATAGGCAATACCAGACCAATTGGGATTAAGGCTAAGTTGTTGTTATCACACTTACATTAGGCGCAAGTAGAGATAAGTGAAGAGTGAGAGAATATCTAATCTTCCTTAAAACGGAAGTTGTTTACCATTATTGGAATGAAATAAACTCGAAAATAGGGGAACAAATATAGAGGATTTCATAAAGGACAATCCTAACTAGTTTGGAATTGAGGCATAGTTGATTGATTGATATTGGAAGAAGAAAGGACACCAATAGGGGCCAATGAGAGAATCAATATAATCACCAACACGGAGATACATCCTATCCAAAATCTCATGTTGAGAACCATCCATCCCACAAAGTGGCCTTAGAAGTTCCATATCAATTGCTTTACAACTCTTTTTCCTCCCGGAAAACTGCAAGGTATATCTTACAATACCCAAAATAACTATTTTTAATGGAACTCCAACTGCACCAAAAGCAAACTCGTTTCTCTTGTTATCTAGTCAAATCCCATGAAATGTAACTGACTCTATCAGCAAAATTCATTTACCTAGTTTAGCATGATTTGCACTTACTCATATTCAGTAACTCATAGACTCAACAAACCCCTATAATCGTTTACAAAATATTCGAAAATTAAAGGTCATTGGAGAAATATCATAAGTCCAATATTTTGAAGCTACATAAATAGACAAATAAAGATATGCCGTTGAAACACCCCAGATTTCATCAGAAACCTACAAATAACTCAAATAAGAAATAGGAAAATAAAAGAGAAGTGATCAAAACCCACCCTTCCTTCCTCTCCCTTCCACAAGAACCTAAGCCCCTCAACAGAACCCTATGACTCAAAGACCAAACTGCTGTTTCAAATACTCAGTATTCAAGCCTTCTCTAAATTCTAAATGAACTAAAATTATAAACCCAACCGATTTCTATCAGCACAACTCAAATATATCTTTCGTTTTTTCATATTCAGTAGCTCATTAAACCAGACACTCAACAAACCCCTATCATACCTTTTCTTCAAAAAAATCAATGCAATATGGTGAAACTACAAACCCACACACATATAAACATTTAGCAAGTAAACACACCCCAACTCTTTCAGAAGCCTTCATACAACTCAAAAAGTGTGATCAAGAATCACAGTTTTCTACTCAAAAATCAAGATGGTAATTTTGAAAACTTAAAATCAAGATTCCATTAAGATCAAACTTTTAATACCCAATTCAAATGGAGCAAATAATCAATTAAAACAAACCCATTACTTTCAAGAAATTCAAATACAACAAAGTGGGTTGTGGTAAAAAATAAATATGAACTATGAGATACTTACGGATTCTAAATAGGAATAAGCCGCTTTACGGGCATCAGGAGAAGAGTTCCAATCAAGGGCAGCCACAATAGCACGAGCTACATTGCTTGCTACACCATTTTCCTCCATCTTTTTTAGCTGTTAATTAATGCCTCAATAGGTTCTTGAAGTTATACAGTATTCAGCTTTGAAAAGGGTTTTAAAAAGGAAGAAAGAAAAAACTGGAAAGAGGGTTTTAAGCAAATATGTCAGTTATTTGCACTATGCGATGGTGGACGGAGTGGGGAGAGAGGAAAGGTGCTGAGTAATTTAGGGACCAATGTTTCTCTTTTTATTCTTTTTCTTTCTCCTTTGGTTTGAATTGGTTACTCGGGTCCTCCCATTGTTTTCTATTTTCTTCTTCTCCCCTTTATAGAATCTTCTGATCATTTGCTCTTTAACTTTCTTATATTTTCTTTCTTAGAAATAATAAAGAAATTTTTATATTCCTATGCCACATAGGAAACCTTATTACCCTCAATGTTTAAGGTTTGATTTAATTACGCTAATTACCAATTCTATACCATAGTGTATTTAACCTAAAAAGCTAGCATCCTTACCTTGAGCAGTTTTTGTTAACATATTAAAATATGTCACCTAATTGAGTCAGCTCATAAATTTTTTTATGATACAGATTGTTTGAAAATATGCATAAAATCATAATCATTTAAAACCAACGGCGAGTAAATTTTTGCACTTAACATGGTTTTAGGAATAAATGGCGAGCAACTTGTTGGTACTAGTCAAATTACACAAAGCGTGTGAAAAACTTTAATTTTGTCAGTTAACAAAAGTTGAATTCAATTAAATTTTGCTATCTATCTAATACAGATTGTCAAGCATATTTGGATCGTGCAAATATGTTCAATTAAATTAACGTGCATTCACCTGCGCTAGCATTCAAATATATTCTACCTGTTGATACGAAAACATAAATCTAACCTGCTAGTGTGTGGGATTGAGGTTGGATTGTAGCTTGTAGCTTAATTGGTATTTTCGACATTGGTACAATTTCTCATTCAATTGTAGCTTAATTGTTATTTTCGACATAATTGAGTTTTTTGCAGAAGATTTGTAGAAGTTTTAGTCGTTTTTTATTTGTGAAAACAGAAAACAAAGCATCTACAATCAGAATACAAATAATCTACAATTTATCTACAAAATATCTACAAACTGGGTACATTGAATTTTAATATCCCAATTCCCATTCAATTGTAGCTTAATTGGTATTTTCGACATAATTGCGTTTTTTGCAGAAGATTTTGTGGAAGTTTTAGTCGTTTTTGATTTGTGAAAACAGAAAATAAAGCATCTACAATTAGAATACAAATCATCTACAATTTATCTACAAAATATCTACAAACTAGGTACATTGAATTTTTATATCCCAATTCCCATTCAATTGTAGCATAATTGTGATTTTTGACATAATTGCATTTTTTCAGAAGATTTGTAGAAGTTTTAGCCGTTTTTTATTTGTGAAAACAGAAAATAAAGCATCTACAATCAGAATACAAATAATCTACAATTTATCTACAATTTATTTACAATTTATCTACAATTTCTGCAATATGTCTTCTTCTTCTTCTTCGAGTTTCAATCTGAAATTCAGTTAAAACCAAGTCTAATCTTCACCAAAACCCCTCAAAATTGAGATATAAACTCCAAACCATATTCCCGATTATTTTCAACAACACCCAATCCAAACAAATAATGATTTTTGAAAGCCCAAATTTGAATTCAAAGCTTTCAAGCTTTTTAATGGTTGTCAATGGTGGAATTGCTGCTCTCTTTTCATTTGCTTTGTATTACTGAAATTTGCGATTGAGAAATTTATGCTTTGTATTAATGAATGTAGTTCAAATATTGCAGTGTAATCCAATACAACAATATTGAAACGATATTGAAGATGGATGTTTCTGTTTTATCTTNCGACATAGTGTACGTAGTTCCTACGAGTAGAGGTTTTTGGCTAGAGTCAGTGGCATTATTGGGGCATATTGTGTCAGGAGGAGGGTATTAAGGTGGATCCCAAGAAGATTGAGGCAGTTCAGAGTTGGTCACGTCCTACTTCAGTGACCGAGATCAGGAGTTTCCTGGGGTTAGCAGGTTACAACCGGCGATTCGTGCAGGGCTTTTCATCTATTGCATCACCTCTGATCAGATTGACCCAGAAGGGTGCTCCTTTTCGTTGGTCCGATGATTATGAGGCAAGCTTTCAGAAGCTCAAGACAGCTTTGACTACGACACCAGTTCTTGTGTTGCCTTCCGGTTCAGGGATGTATACGGTATATTGTGACGCTTCACGCGTTGGCTTGGGTTGTGTATTGATGCAGGAGGGGCGAGTTATTGCATATGCTTCACGCCAGCTGAAGATTCATGAGAAGAATTATCCTGTGCACGATCTAGAGTTTGGCGGCGATTGTTCATGCTCTTAAGATATGGAGGCATTATCTGTATGGGACGTCATGTGAGGTTTACACTGATCATCACAGCTTACATCATTTGTTCAAGCAGAGGGATCTCAATTTGAGGCAGCGTAGATGGCTTAAGTTACTGATGGATTATGACATCACCATTCTTTATCATCCGGGCAAGGAAAATATGGTCGCGGATGCCTTAAGCAGGAAAGCAGAGAGTATGGGTAGCTTGGCATTCATTTCAGCAGAGGAGAGGCCACTAGCCTTGGACATTCAGTCCTTGGCTAACAGACTTGTGAGGTTGGATATTTTAGAGCCTAGCCGAGTCCTTACGTGTGTTGTTGCCTCAGTTTTCATTATTGGGGGAGATCAAGGCCCGGCAGTTTGATGATCCGCATCTGGCAGTTCTTAGAGGAATAGTGCTACGGGGTAGTGCCAAGGAGGTTTCTATTGGCGAGGATGGTGTCCTGCGACTCAAGGGTCGCCTATGTGTTCCTAATGTTGATGGCTTGAGGGAGAGGATTCTAGCAGAGGCACATAGTTCACGGTATTCTATTCACCCAGGTGCTACGAAGATGTATCGTGACTTGAGGCAGCATTATTGGTGGCGGAGGATGAATAAAGATATAGTTGAGTATGTGGCTAGATGTTTGAATTGCCAGCAGGTTAAGTATGAACACCAGAGGCCAGGTGGCCTACTTCAGCAGATGCCTATCCCTGAGTAGAAGTGCGAGCGCATTACTATGGACTTCGTAGTTGGGTTGCCGCGGACATTGCGGAAGTTTGATGCAGTGTGGGTCATTGTTGATAGGTTGACCAAGTTAGCACACTTTATTCCGATTGTGACTACGTATACTTCAGAGAGGTTGGCTCAGATTTACATTCGGAAGATAGTCCGGTTGCACGGTGTGCCTATTTCCATCATATCAGATAGAGGCCCTCAGTTCACTTCCCATTTTTGGAGAGCCGTTCAGAGTGAGTTGGGGACCCGCGTGGAGCTTAGCACAACATTCCATCCTCAGACCGACGAGCAGTCAGAGCGGACAGTTCAGATTTTGGAGGACATGCTCAGAGCATGTGTGATTGACTTTGGAGGACAGTGGGATCAGTTCTTGCCCTTGGCAGAGTTGCTTACAATAACAGCTATTAGTCCAGCATAGAGATGGCTCCATTTGAGGCTCTATATGGTCGTCGATGTCGTTCTCCTATCGAGTGGTTTGAGCCCGGTGAGGCTAAGTTGTACGGTACAGATTTGGTCAAAGATGACTTGGAAAAGGTAAAGTTGATTCAGGAAAGGCTTCGCACAGCACAGTCCAGACAGAAGAGTTACGCGGACCAGAAGGCGCGATGTATCATTCATGGTCGGTGAAAAGGTTCTCTTGAAAGTCTCGCCGATGAAGGGTGTCATGAGATTCGGGAAGAAGGGCAAGTTGAGCCCAAGGTTTATTGGCCCATTTGAGGTGTTCGAGCGAGTTGGGGAGGTGGCATATGAGCTTGCTTTACCTCCCAGCTTATCGGGAGTCCATCCAATTTTTCGGAGGTACCACGCCGACTGGTCTCATGTGTTAGACTTCAGCACTATTCAGCTAGACGAGAGATTGAGCTACGAAGAGGAGCCAGTTGCCATTATTGATAGGCAAGAGCGCCAGTTGAGATCCAAGAGGGTTTCTGCAGTAAAGGTCCAGTGGATGGGTCAACTAGTCGAGGAAGCGACCTAGGAGTTCGAGGAGGACATGCGGAGAAGATATCCACACTTATTCGGCACTTCAGGTATGAATCTAAACCCGTTCGAGGACGAATGTTTGTTTAAGAGGTGGAGGATGTAACGATCCGACTGGTCGTTTCGCTTTTTAGAACCATGTTCCCCTAAATAAGACTTCCCGCGCTTGCATTAACTAATTTACGACATGCGGGGATGGTTGGTTCGGGATTTGGAAGAGTTTGGGTTCAAATAGGCACACTTGATTCCCTAAGATTTCTTAAAAGGCTAAGTTTGAATTTGGTCAACATTTTTAGTAAACGGACCCGGACTAGCGTTTTGACGGTCCCGTAGGGTCCGTAGGAAAATATGGGATCCGGGCGTATGCCCGGAATCGAATTCCGAGGTCCCTAGCCCGAGTAATGAATTTTTGTTAAAAATTGTTAAACTGAAATTTCCAAGGATTTAAAGAATTTAATAATGTTTGATAATGATGGTATCGGGCCAGTATGTTGGTTCCGGAGCCCGATACAGGTCCAATATAATATTTAAGTCTTGTCTGTGAAATTTGGTAAGAAACGGGACTAATTTGACGTGATTCGGACGTCCGATTGTAAAAATAGTAATTTGAGTGTTCTTAAGGATTTCATGCGTTTTGGAGTTGAATTCGTAGTTTTAGATGTTATTTCGGCGATTTGATCGCTCGAGCAAGTTTGTACAAAGTTGTTGGACTTGTCTGGGTGTTCGGAGAGGAGCACCGAGGGCTCGGGTGAGTTTCGAGCATGGGTTGGGGGTGAAAAACACCCCAGTTTTCTGGTGTTTCTGTGAAAGGTTGCAGGTCTCGCAAATGCGAGGAATTGTTTGCAATTGCGGACCTCACATTTGCGAGGAAACCATCGCATTTGCGATGAAAGCAGGCGGTGGGCAGTCGTCGCATTTGCGACAATTTCTTCGCAATTGCGAACCCTCAGGGTCCGCATTTGCGACCCCAGGATCGCATTTGCGATCAAAGCAGGAGGAGGGCCAGTTCGCAATTGCGAAGCTTTTGTCGCAATTGCGAGTTCGCATTTGCGAACCTGATGTCGCAAATGCGACATCAGAGGCCTGGACACAGCTTTTAAAAACGGGACTTGGGCCATTTATTTCATTTTATCTCTACACTTGGGAGATTTGGGAGCTTTCAAAGAAGGGATTTCAACATAGCATTGTAAGTTAAGTTATTTCTACTTAATATGAGTCTAATACTTGGGGTTTTGGTATATTAACACACAAAAATTAGTGAAAAATCATGGGATTAGAGCAAAACCTAGGACTTTGATAAAACTTAGATTTTACCACGAAATTTGTTATGGAATGAAGTAGAAATCATATATTATTGATCCTTAGGTTATAGAGAACAACTTTCTTCGAAAAATTTCGGAATCCGGACACGTGGGCCCGGGGTCGGATTTTAGGAAACATATGATTAAGGTTGGGAAATTACATTAGTAATTAAAATGCGAACTCTTGAGCTTGTATTGACTAGTTCCTACCTTGTTTAGTTAGTTTTGGATCGTTCGGCTCCAAATTGAGGGTTTAAGCACGTTCTTGATATTGGAAGTACGCTTTGGAGCGAGGTGAGTCTCCTATCTAACCTTGTAAGAGGGAATTGTCCCCGTAGGTGTAATAATTGAATAATTTGCCACTAAATGCGGGGGCTACGTACGCACTAGGTGACGAGAGTCCGTGCGTAGCCACTATTATGCTTAAGTCCGGATAGTCTAGGACCCAAAAACATGCTTTATGTGATATTCTTGTGACTTTATGGTTAATTTGGATTGCTTAAGCCATGTTGAATGTGGTAAATGAAATTAATACGAGAAACATCACTTTCTTGATCTTTTAAAGATGAGTTGACATTTTTGTGGGTAATTTCTCCCCTGATATATTCTTGTCTACCTGTTTGTTGTGCTCAATTACATTTGACCGCGTCGCATGTATGATTCGTGAGTGGGGTAATAGATGCATCTATGGTTCACGCCGTTCGACCCTCCGGCAGTGCACACTTTACTTTTATGTTGGATCGGACCGTACGACCTCGGCGCTACTTGCGTATGCTTCTTGCTCGGTATATTGTTGTGGACTGAACTTGTTTATATGCCTTGAAATGTAAATGGATAACTGTGATATTATCTAGGAAAGGACCTGTTACTTCTTGCTATAAGTTGTTAATTATTTGTGCTATCCATGCTTAGTATAACGCTTTCTCATATTATTTGACCCTAGTAAGTGTCAAGTCGATCTCTCGTCTCTACTTCTTCGAGATTAGATAGGATACTTACTGGGTACATATTGTTTATGTACTCATACTATACTTATGTACTTAATTGTACAGGATCTGAGGCAGGTACATCTGGTCACCAGGTTGGTGCATACTCTTGATCCGGCCCGAGATTCCACGGTGAGCTGCTCCCTTCCTACGCCGTTCAGCAGCCCGATGGAGTCTTTCTTTACTTTTGGTTGTCTATTCTATTTCAGACAGTACGATAGATTATTCTTTTGTATATTCTACTAGATGCCCACATACTTGTGACACCCGGTCTTGGCACACACATTAGTAGACTATTTTGTGTTGGGATTGTGTAACTATCATGGTACGATGTTAATTATCGTTTGTTTTAAATTCAAACTTAGAGATTCTGGTAACTGTTTTGTAAAAAGTAAAAGTGGAACTTATTAATATTTCCGCGTTGGCTTGCCTGACAACGGTGTTGGGCGCCATCACGATCTGAGGTGAAATTGGGTCGTGACATAAAGTGATCAAATCTTTAATATCTTACGTAAATTTTAGTTTTATTTTATATATTAACTTACTCCAAAGTATAAATAACCAAAGGTTATCACAATTTACGTAATTCTGTATATAACTATATCTATATCTATATATATATATATATATATATATATATATATATATATATATATATATATATATTTTAATTATTAATGTTGTTTTAAAATTGCCAAATGGCTTCATTTTTGCTTGCCACTTGGCTTAACCTCATGCTTCGCTACCGTCCTTTTAATATAATGTAGATATAGATAAAACTGGACTAACTTTTTTTTTCCTGAAATAATTTTTTTTTTAAAATCAAACACATTTGGTTACAAAAGTAAGATGAAATAATCCGCACATATGAATCTAGTTCTAGTACTAATATGTTTAGAAGTCTCAAATAAGGAGCGGAAAAAGCTAGAGCTTCTCTCTCTAGGATGAACTCCCAACCTTTTGCAAGCCAAAACACTATCCCCCCAAAACCACCCGATATAATCCATCACAACCCACCACAAGATGATTTGGAAAATCCAATATCCTTCAAGGACAAATTGTTGGAATCCAACCCAATGGATTTTACTCCAACAATTGAACAAGATAAAATGCTCTACACCACCAACTCAACGGATGAGAAGGAGATTGAGCATGATCCAGAAGGTAAAAAGGAAGGTGTCATAAAAATCTCCCTTTCAACGTAAGATAGAGAACGTATCTATGAACCGTGGAAATTCTCTATCATATTCAAATTAGTAGGAAAGCGTATGCTACATTATTATATAAAAAGGAAAATTCAAGATCTATGGAATCCAACGGAAGACTTCTCTCTCATTGATCTTGGAGAAGACTATTATATTATCAAATTCAAGAAGAAGGAAAACATGGACAAGGCTATCCACTTAGGTCCATGGTTTATAAATGGCCATTTCCTGTCCATCTCCAGATGGAAACCAAATTTTGTGGCTAAAAATAAAAAATTAACTACCTCTGCTGTACGGATTAGGCTTCTCCAATTGCCAACGGAGCTTTATGATGGTAAAATCCTAGAAAAAGTTGGCAATGCAATAGGACGTCTACTAAAAATTGACACATGCACATCAACTACCCTAAGAGGTCGATATGCAAGGATTTGTGTCGATATTCCTCTGGAAATCCTAGTCCAACTGATCGAGGCCAACCCTGTACTACTATAAAGTAGCAAGAGTGGTCGAAGCAGCCTTTACCCGAGAAGGTCGGGATCGATTTCCACAGGGAGCTAGAGATGGGAATTGAGTTTCTATCTAAATTGGAGTTGCGTAATCGTTCCTAATTGCACTTCTAAACATATTTGATTTGATATTACTTCTAAATTTATACTATTAAGATGCTAAATTAAGCTAAGTTAAGCTAAGAGTAGACTATTGAAGGTTGTCTAATTAGTTAAAAGGCACTAGGGGAGTGACTTTCTCCTAGGTGGATACTTGACGAGTTCTCGTGCCTAAGTCTAGGTTGTCCTATTTGGGGATTACGATATAACCATTGCACGCTTCTACTCACTCTATACCTCCCGGTAGTTCGAGTGATTTTGCCCTAATTGACTTTCTCAAGATTGGGTATGATCATTTGTGCAAGCAATTGAGGTTCAAGTCGGGTATTACTATCTCTAGGTTTAACCCTTTAATTGGGGCTATCAATCTCCTGAGTACGCCCCAATTCCTTGTTGGACTAATTTTTATAGACTTAGTCTCTCTTTCTCAAGAAGAGCCCAAGTCAACTAGGCATAAACTAGTGTTTGCAACCACTAATTCAACATTAAAACTATAAATTAGTCTAAATATCAAACACCCATAGACATTCAAGCCTTAAAACACAAGACCCATCAATTACCCATACTAGGGTTGAGCCACAACCCTAGTTGATGGGTCTAGCTACTCATGATAATAGAGGAAAATAAAGAAATAGATGAAGAAAAACCCATAATATTTAATTACTAACTAAAACTTGAAGATTCAATGATAAAACTATTGTAAAATTACTCAAAATGGTAAAAGGCCACTATTCACGAGTGCAGCTCAGCTTAAAATTATAACTGATGACCTAAAAATGGGAAAAGAAACTATTTATACTAGGCCGAAAATTCTGGACAAAAATACCTCTGCGGGGCTAGTGCGGACCACACAAAATCGAGTGCGGACCGCACTAAGGCTCTTGGCTGAAATTTCTGCTCTCTGAACTTAGCCACCGCGGCCCGCACAAAATACACCGCGGCCGCGGTGGCTTCTGTTGCGGTCCGCACAAAATGGACCGCGGACCGCATTGGCAATGTTCCTCCAACTTGGCAACTCTCTGAACTTGAGCTTTGCGGACCGCACAAAATTGAGTGCAGCCGCAATGAAGTCAATGCGGTCTGCATGAAATGTTTTTCGGCCGCATTGCTTGGCTGCCTGAAATGAGCACTCTCTGAACCTCCTCTTTGCGGACCGCACAGAATGGAGTGCGACTGCATTGGTTCTGTTATACTGAGCTTGGACTTGTTCTTGGTACTTATGCATGTTTCACTCCTTTTTGAGCTGGTTTTGACGAATTGTCACCTCGTTGACCAAACCCTGCAATCAAGTACAACATGTGAGTCTTTGGGACTATTTTGTACACCTTTATAATCAAAACTCAAGTAAGAAGGAGTGTAAAATGCATCATAATCCCTAGTTATCAACTCCCCCAAACTTAAGCTTTTGCTTGTCCTCAAGCAAACAAAATCAGATCCACCCCTTAAGAGTACATCCAAGAAAATTCAGCTGACCTAAAGTGACCTCAACTAGCATCAATTGGGACTAACAATTTGCCCTTAATTCAAATGAATCATTAAAAACATTTACTCTTTTAAACACCATGGATTTAGTGCGACACAAGAGCATCAAGAGTTGACTCAACACATCAAATAAACTATTTCTATTACTTTGGTCATTGTGGAACCCAAACTCACACATCCTCGACTCTCCTAAGCAAACCTCACCTTTAGGATAATAGCACTCAGAACGAGGTTAATGGAAATACACTCAACTCTCTCAAGGAAAAGTCACAAGTCCGGCACTAGGTACCGTATGCTTGCCCCTTATGTGAGTCACCACTAATGTAAGCTTCATTCAACTCAAGATCATATAGGGCTTTTGTGGAGACATAGTGAAGGCTTTTGGTTTAGGGTAGGAAATGTTTGGTCTAAGTAGGTTCCATCTTCCCTTTAGCACTTCTTTTGCTTCATTTTTGGCACACATTCACTTGACTTTTTAAGTCATTTCACTTCTTTCTAAGGGGTTAGAGAGACACACTGTCACTCTTTCTTGTTCATTTCAAATCTTTTCTCCTTTCTAAACTTTCCACACCTTTCATTCTTTGTTTTTGTTGAATCCATTCATTCTTTTCTACATTGAACATTATTTTTGTCTTTTTGATTTTCTTTCTTTTTCATTGCCTTTCCTTTTCTACATTTTGTACCTTTTTCCACTTTGTTGCAATACTCGTCTCTCCCCCCAAACTTATACTTGTGCCATGTGCTAAGGAAAGATCGGGTGCCAAGAGAGGGTATCTTTAGAACGGGTAAAGGCTTGTATCGTGGTTCTTGAAGGAAAAAGGTCTAAGGCTCAAAAGGGCTGACTAGGTAGGCTATGGAGGTGTTCAAGGTATCATTCGGACCAAGGAGAGCCTATAATCACGTCTCAAGTCAAATTACACTTAGGATTTCGCCTAGACAAACATTCAGGGCAAGTTCTAGACCAATGGCTTGGGACTTGGACTTGCAATTCAAATCTCACCGCACAAGCTTTGGGATTGCTAAAGACACGGAGTCGGGGGCCCACAACAACCTTAGATAAGATTTGCGCAACACAATGGTCCCGAAAAACCACTTGCTGATTATCGGCCAACACAAGAGTCTCAAGGTCACAACTTTTACCATCCTACACACAACGATTTGTTTTTGACCATGGGATCAAAGGCAAATGTGTTAGGCCCAAGTGAAGCTTTGCTTGAGGCACCCTTACCAACTAACTACTAAAAAGCAAAAAGAAAACAGACTCAAACCCTTAAGAAGGTTGTCATGCCATCCATCATCGGGAAGAGCCACCTGGTTCACACAAATTCCACCTTTGGAAAGAACCGTGGCATTAAGAAAACCAAAGGCTTATTGCAAATGCTCAAAACAAGAAGCTACGAACATAAAATAAGAAGCTAAGAAAGGAAAAATGCGGAAAGTAAAATGAATATGTATAAGAGGGGATTTAGACGAATATACAATAGGGAGAATGAATATATACATAAGAACGTAACTTTATATAAAGACCCAAAGTAAAAAGTACGAAAAGTGCAATGAAATGATAAAATTATATACATACCAAAGATAAAAAGAAAGAAAGCATAAAATACTGTCATATATACAGTCATCCAAATATCCAACTAGGGCTACCCCTCAAATGAAAGCTGCCATTATCCTCAATACCAACTAACCAAAATAAGCACAAAATAAAGAGGAGAGGAAAAAGAAGCTCCCTATGGGTCCTCCGTCTGCATAGGATCCTGAGTCTGGGTCCCTGTGTCCTCTGTCTGCTCGGGAACCTGTGACTGGCTCCCTGTGGTCTGTGGTTCTGCTGGGACCTGGGCCTGGACCTGGACTGAGTCCTGGGGCTGGCTGGAAGAATCTCCCCGCGGGTCCTCCAACTGTATGACTGCATCGTCAGAACGGGGAATCACCCTTCTCCTCTTGGGAGGCCTCTATGACTCATGCTCTGACTGGGGCTGGGCTGTTGGTACTGGGTCATGCAATAGCAAATCTAAAGGCAGGTGATCCGCCTTCAGCCTATCAACCTCTACTCTGAGCACCTTCACCGACTCTTTTGAAGCCCGAGTCTTCCTCATTTTCTTCGCCTCCTTTGCAAGCTCCTTTAGTGCCTTCCCATGTGAATCAATGACGTCCAATATCAATTTTTAGTTCTCTAGGAGCTTCTTCTGGTTGTCCAGAAGCTCCTTGAGAGTGTCCTCAATGGACTGAGGGACCTGTGGAGGAGGAGGTGCTGACTGGGCTGCCACCGTAGTAGATAGTACAGACAGCTTAGAAGTAGCTGTCTGCATCCAGTTGTTGATGCTGGCGAGGGCCTGACTCAGACGGTGGGCAGTCAATGGGTATGCCGTGGTGGAGGGTATCTCTGGAACTGTAGAAGTGGATGGACCTGGGGCCATGTATGCTGAGGTGGAAGGAGTCTGAGTAGGAGCCACTACCACTACTGGCTCTTCAGACTGGCCAGTTGAAGCAGTGGCTTTACCCTTGTAGTGCTTGCCTTTAGGGTTGTCATCACCCTGCAGGATATACCAGGAAAACGGTGCCTTCGCCTTCATTTTCATATCAAATTTCCGCTTGTCCACCTCTAAGTCATTCAGGTACATGGTCAAGAAGTTGGGGAAGGGATAATTTCTGTCACCTTCGTTCACCACCCGTGTAATAACCCGAGACATCACATTCCCGATGTTAATCGGGTACCCCGCCATGATCGATGCTACCAATATAGCCCGGTGAAGAGGGAGTGAGTTGTCGTGGGTGGTGGGGTCTAGCCCGCTGCACACAAATGTCTCCCACCCTTCAGCCTCAAAGTTTAAAGTTCTCCTCAAGATCTTCACTCCCGCAGTCAACCAATTGGGGGTGGTACCTGGGATTGCCAAGTACTCTGCCAACCAAGGACGAGCTTCCTCACACAATGCCATCTTCTCCAAATACAATGATTTGTCCTCCTCCATGAAGCCCAAGTAGTCATTTATTTTTTTTCCATCAAATCTTACTTTTAAATTCCGCACCTTGGTCATTGTGGTGCCCTTTTTAATGTGGGCAACATTGGTGTAGAACTCCTTGACCAGGTGCTCGTTTGCATCCTCACAGTTGCTTATGAAGTACTCCCAGCCCACTCTCTCTCTGAACTGTCTTCTCACATTGGAGTTGTGAGGAAAGAGGTCTCTATCGATGAAACTTCGTTCAAGAATCAATTTTCCTCTCAGGCCACCATTCTCTGAACTTATGATAGGCCACCTCACTCACGAATCGGTCTTGCCATACTTTCGGGTACCTTGTTCTCTCTACTCATCCCACTTGGGCCTCACCCCCTCCTTCTTCTCCTTCTTTTTCTACTGGACCCTCACCGGAGAGTGAAGCTGTAGGAGAGGTGGAATATTTTTTGCCACTGCCTGCAGCTGAGCCCTTAGACGACTTAGAAGATATGTGCACTGATGCTCGGGCAGTAGGAGATCCCTGAGGAGTAGGGTCTTCTGTCAGTCTAAACCTCTCCGGGAACTCATCTATATACTCCGGGACGGAGTCAGAATCAGACGCCTCCCGGGAAGGCTCATACTCACCTCCCGATGAATGGGAAGCAGCTCTATCAGCAGCCCGGATTGCCTTTCTTGTTGCCTTTATTGCCTCCCTAACTTAGGGGATCAACTTTATCTTTCCACGTCCCCTCCCCCGGGAGGACTCTCCTCGTCCTTGTTGTTTATCACCTTTGCCTCGCGATCTCACCATTGTCTGCAAGCAACATTTAGTTATGCTTTGTTAGTATCAATAGAATCAATGAAATGCAAAGTTGCGGGAAAACTGTTGCAGACAGTTTTAAAAAAAATTGCAGAATGCGGACCGCAAAAAATGAAATGTGGCCGCAAAAAGGCTACCGCGGACCGCACAAAATCCACTGCGGTCCGCACAGAGGTGGGGTTCAGACTACCCACTCTCTGAATCTATACACCGCAGACCGCACAAAATGCATTGCGGTCCGCATTGAGGCACCGCAGACCGCACAAAATCCTTTACGGCTGCGGTCCTTAAGTTTCATCTTCAGAACTTATTTCATCGCGGTCCGCACAAAATAGTATTGCGGACCGCACAAAATCCACCGCGGTTCGCATTGAGTGCCCAGCAGCAACGCCAACCTAGGGTTCAATGTTTTGTCCATTTTTAGTCCAAATTTTTACCTAATAGTGATTACCTAGGTGTTGCCTTAGTGGTGTAACTAATTATGCCTAACTAAAACAGGATTAACTAACCTATGCTACTAAATTAAGAGGAAAAAAACGGGAAGAAAAGAAGAAAAACTAAGAGTAAAAGGAAAGTCAAAAGAAAATTGCAAAATTAAACAACTAAAAAGGAATTAAAGTTACCAGAAATGAGATGCACTGATGATTAATCGAGACAAATCAGTTGCATTCGTGCAATTTAGAGAGTGAACAGTAATTTTTGGGCTTTTGAGAGTAAAAAGATCGAAAAGTTCAAATGGAGGGCCTCAGGTCCTATTTATAGAAAAAGGTCCTGGGCCCCAGCTTACCTACCCACCGCGGACCGCACAAAATGGCACCGCGGTCTGCATTACTCAGAAACATGAAGATTTGAGAAGGCAACCACTGCGGACCGCAAAAAATGCTCCGCGGCCGCCGCACAAAATGCAATGCGGCCGCGGTGGCAAACTTCAGAGAACCATTTTTTAACATCAATCATCATTGCGGTCCGCACTGATTTTGTGCCCCCACACTAAGTCCTTTGCGGCCGCACAAAATGTAGTGCGGTCCGCATTGCAAACTTCAGAGAGTGATCAATCTATCAACTTGGTCCTACACTGCATCAACACAATCCTACAACATCTCACAACCAGTCAGTCCAAAAATACATCCTATATTACGAAGAAAATCAAAGAAAAATGAAAAGAAAAACACATGGGTTGCCTCCCAAGAAGCGCCTGATTTAACGTCGCGGCACGACGTAGGTTACCATCAAATCACTTTAGATGAAGAAGTGCCACCACGTGGCTGTCATCAATTTTTCCCAAGTAGTGCTTGACCCTGTGCCCATTAACTCTGAAAACCTCCCCATTTTTGTTCTTTAAGTCAAGTGCACCAAACGGAGTCACAAACACCACTTCAAAAGGTCCACTCCATTTTGACTTAAGCTTTCCCGGAAACAGACGTAACCGAGAGTTGAACAAGAGGACCAAATCACCCACTTTGAACTCCTTGCCACGAGCATATTTATCATGAAGGTACTTCATCTTATCCTTGTACAAGGATGAACTAGAGTAGGCATGGGATCGGAATTCATCAAGTTCATTAAGCTGCTCCACATGAAGATTTGCTGCCACATCCCATGTAAGATTCAGTTTCCTCAAAGCCCACACGGCCTTGTGCTCTAACTCAATTGGTAGATGGCAAGCTTTTCCAAGCACCAACCGATACGGAGACATACCAATCGGAGTCTTGTAAGCCCATAGAGCATCATCCAACTTCTTAGACTAATCGGTCCTATTTGCATTGACCGTTTTAGACAGTATACTCTTGATTTCCCTGTTTGAGACTTCAACTTGGCCACTCGCCTGAGGATGATAAGGAGTAGAAACTTTGTGATTGACACCATACTTTGCAAGCAAGGTGTCAAAAGCTCTACTGCAAAAGTCCGACCCCCATCACTTATGATTGCACAAGGAGTGCCAAACCTTGTAAAAATGCTCTTTTTGAGAAACACAACCACACTCCGAGCTTCATTATTGGGCAAAGCCACGGCCTCGACCCACTTTGAAACATAGTCAACCGCCACTAGAATGTAGGTGTTCCCACATGAGCTTACAAACGGGCCCATGAAATCAATACCCCACACATAAAAAATATCCACTTCTAGAATGGTGTTGGGAGGCATCTCATCTTTCTTCGAAATACCACCCGCTCTTTGACATTCGTCACACCTCTTCACAAGATCACTTGCATCTTTATACAAAGTTGGCCAGTAAAACCCACAACTAAGAACCTTCGAAGCTGTCCTTGCCCCGCCATGATGGCCACCATAGGGAGAGGAATGACAAGCCTCTAAGATACTCAACTGCTCCTCCTCATGGACACACCTCCGGATCACTCCGTCGGTACAAATCTTGAATAAGTACGGCTCATCCGAATAGAAATCCAAACTATCCCATTTGAGCTTCTTCCTTTGGTTAGAAGAGAGCTCACACGGGATTATACCAGTCACAAGGTAGTTACCAACATCTGCAATCCATGGCATATCATTCATTGACACAGAAAGTAGTTGCTCATCGGGAAATGTATCATTGATCTCTAGGCAATCACATGGCCTCCCTTCCTCCTCCAAGTGGGACAAGTGGTCCGCCACTTGGTTTTCACTACCTTTCCGGTCCACAATTTCCAAATCAAACTCTTGAAGCAACAAGACCCATCGCATCAGCCTAGCTTTGGAGTCTTTCTTCGTCATCAAATACCTAAGAGCTGCATGATCGGTGTGCACTATGACCTTGGTCCCATGAGATACAGCCAGAATTTTTCCATTGCGAACACAATAGCCAACAACTCTTTCTCAGTTACCGTGTAGTTCCTTTGAGCATCATTCATTGTCTTGCTCGCGTAGTACACCGGATGAAACATTTTGCTCACACTTTTACCCTAAACTGCCCCAATCGCAACATCACTTGCGTCGCACATGAGCTCGAAAGGCAAGCTCCAGTTGGGTGCGGTAATGATACGGGTGGTGGTCAACTTATGCTTGAGAAGTTCAAATGCTTGCATACATCCCTCATCGAACACGAACTTGGCATCCTTTTCTAGTAGCTTGCACAAAGGATTCACTACCTTCGAAAAGTCCTTGATAAATCTCCGGTAGAACCCCGCATGCCCAAGAAAACTTCTACCCCCCTTGACAAAGTGGGGGGAGGAAGCCTTGAAATCACCTCTATTTTAGCTTTTTCCACCTCTATGCCATGCTTTGAAATTTTATGACCGAGTACTATGCTCTCCTCAACCATGAAGTGGCATTTTTCCCAATTGAGCACAAGATTGGTGTCTTCACAACGGGCCAACACTCTATCCAGATTTTTCGAACATTCATCAAATGAATCACCCACAACATTAAAATCGTCCATGAACACCTCCAAAATATCTTCCACCATATCGGTAAAAATGGCCATCATACACCGTTGGAATGTCGCCGGTGCATTACACAACCCAAAAGGCATCCGAGAAAAGGCAAAGGTGCCATATGGACAAGTAAAAGTGGTCTTCTCCTGATCTTCCGGAGCAATCAAGATTTGGTTGTACCCAGAATATCTATCCAAGAAACAGTAGAAGGCGCGCCCATCAAGTCGATCAAGCATCTGGTCAAGGAAAGGCAGTAGAAAGTGATCCTTGTGGGTCACTTTGTTCAGCTTGCGGTAGTCCATGCACACCCTCCATCCAGTGAGTGTCCGGTTAGGAATTAGTTCATTTTGAGCATTGGTCACCACGATCATCCCACCCTTCTTCGGCACACATTGCACCGGCGAAGTCCAAGAGCTGTCTGAGATGGGGTACACAACCCCGACATCTAACCACTTGATCACCTCCTTTTTCACAACTTCTTGCATTGCCTCGTTCAACCTCCTTTGATGTTCCAAGGAGGGTTTTGCATCATCTTCAAGAATAATCTTGTGCATACAGAATGCGGGGCTTATTCCCCGAATATCAGATAAAGTCCATCTAATTGCCTTCTTCCACTTTTTGAGCACCGCCAATGTGGCATCTATCTGCATGTTAGTAAGACAAGAGGAAAGAATAACTGGCAAAGTTGAACTAGGGCCTAAGAATTCATACCTGAGGTGTGGAGGCAATGGCTTCAACTCCAACACCGGAGGTTCCTCGATTGAAGGCTTTGTTGGAGGAGTTTTTCTATTTTCAAGATCCAACGAGAGTTTCCTAGGCTCATAAGAATAAGAGCCCATTCCATGTAAAGCATTCACGCACTCCACTCGGCCCTCATCATCATTGACATCAAGATTCAACAATACGGCCTCCAGAGGGTCCTCCACATTGATCACTGCACTAGTATCATCAATTATCACAATCGTGACAAGATCCACAAATGAGCACACTTCAGTACAATTGGGCTGCTTCATTGACTTGCACACATGAAAGACCACTTTTTCATCACCCACCCGGAAGGTGAGTTCCCCTACTTCCACATCAACTAAGGCCTTCCACGTAGCAAGGAAAGGTCTCCCCAATATGATCAGAACTTCATAATCTACCTCACAATCCAAGATCACAAAATCAGCTAGCAAGATAAATTTTTCCACCCGGACAAGCACATCATCAATAATACCCAATGGTCTCTTCATCGATCTATCCGCCATTTGAAATCTCATGGAAGTCGGCCTCGGTTGCCTAATACCCAAAGTTTTGAAAACTGAGTAGGGCATCAAGTTGATACTCGCCCCCAAATCACATAGAGCTTTGCCAAAGTCTGCACTCCCAATAGTGCAAGGAGTGGTGAAAGCACCGGGATCCTCCAACTTCTGAGCCATTTAATGTACTATAGCACTAACTTGGTGAGTCATCTTGATGGTTTCACAGTCCAAGGATCTTTTCTTCGTCACCAAATCTTTCATGAATTTAGCATAGCCAGGCATTTGCTCCAAAGCCTCCACCAAAGGCACATTAATGGATAAGCTCTTCATCATGTCAATGAACTTTTTGAACTGATTCTCATTTTTCTACTTTGCTAGCCTCTGAGGATATGGCTTTGGCACAATCGGCTCCGGCATGTCTATTACGTGTTCCCTATACAGGTTCACGTCATTCTGTATTTCCACCCCAGCATCTTGAATATCAATCCTCACTTCTTCATTCACATTTTCATCAATCACATTTTCAACCACCAAAGGAACTTCATCTTCTTGCAACTCAACTTCATCACTCAAAATTTGCTTTTGTTTGGAGGCATTCACATCACCGCCTCGTCCACTCATTAAGTTACCACTATAACATGATTGTTCCCACCCTTCGGGTTAACTACCGTATCACTCGGTAGAGCCCCCTTAGGGCGAGTATTCAAAGACTGTGAGATTTGGCCTAGCTGTACCTCCAAATTTCTGATTGAAGTGTTGTGAGATGCCAACTGCGCATCGGAGTCAGCATTCTTTTTTATCATCTGTTCAAACGTCATTTCAATTCTCCCCATGTCATTGTTGGATGAACTAGGTCCTTGGGATGGAAAAGGCGGTGGATTGCTCGGTTGTTGATACATTGGGGGCCTTTGAAAGCCTTGCCCCTGATTTCCCTGGTTGTTATTGTTCCATCCACCCTGGTTGTTGCTTCCACCCTAATTGTTGTTGTTGCCCCAGTTTCCTTGATTGTTCCGATTGTTGTTTTGATTGCTCCAATTTGGATTTTGATTATTGTTGCCCCAATTGTTGTTCCCTTGTTGTTGATTATTCTAATTGTTGTTGCCTTGTTGTTGGTTACCCCAATTGCCTTGGGATCTCCATTGTTGCTGTTGGTTAGAAGAATTGCTTCTTTGGCCTTGATAATTATTCACGTATTGTACCTCTTCATTCTGCCCATCATAACCATCATCTTGGAATGCACCACAATCATTTTCAAATTGATCCGAACTCCCTTAGTTCTGTTGACCTCTTTGTCTTTTATTGTTCACTAAAATGTTGACACCCTCCATGGCATTCACTTGGCGAGGTTTTTGAACTTGTTGCAACTGTGCCTTTGCTAGTTGGTTCATTGTTGTTGTCAGTTCCGCTATAACCTGCCCATGGTCATGTAGTTCTTTGTGCAAATGAGTGATCGTAGGATCATCCTGTGTCACATTGGCTCTACTTTGCCAAGCGGAGGACGTGTCAGCCATCTCGTCAAGAATGGCACAAGCTTCATCATAAGGCAGCTTCATGAAATTACCCCCAGCAAATTGGTTCACTATGCATTGATTTGTTGTGTTGATGCCCCGGTAGAAGGTCTGTTGTATCATTGCCTCAGTCATATCATTGTTGGGGCATTCCTTCACCATGGTTCTATATCCCTCCCAAATCTCGTGTAATGGTTCGGTGGGCTCCTGCTTGAAAGCTAAGATCTCATCCCAATACCAGGTCCAGTGGAGGCAGAAATGGAGGAGGACGATGTCCCTCTAAACCTACACTTAGGGCCAACCATAGAACTCTCAAGCCTTGACGGCATAAAAAATTTTCTCTTCATGGAGAGGCACGAGAAGAGGCATGTGCTCAGTTGCCCGTTAGCCCTATACAAGTGCTCGATGGATATTCGTCCTCCACACGACCCAACAGTGGGCAACAAGGCGATGATTCTAGTTCCTTCAATGAGAAGAAATCCTGTCCAAATGGGAGGGATAATGGAGAATGGAGAGATGGTCAACCCTGAAACTAATTTAGCCATGAATCATCCTACAAATTTTATAATGTGGAATATACGGGGAGGGAATAATGAAAATTTCAGGAGAAACTTTAGGGAGATAATCGATACACATAGGCCGTGCATGGTGACACTGTTGGAAACAAGGATGGGTAACCATGCAGCCATGCTTAATGAGTTTGGGTTTACTGAGATGATTGAAGTTCCATCGGAGGGTCAGTCAGGAGGCATGGTAATGATGTGGAAGGATGATATAATCAACGTTCAAAATGCAGTTCGTAGGAATCAAGAGATCCATGCAACCATAGAGGTAATTCCCATACGTAAACCTTGGCTTTTTACTTCTATATATGCTAGTACTTGTATTCACAATAGAAATATTATGTGGGATCACCTAGAAAATATTAGCAATTCTTAAAAAGGACCTTGGTTAGTAGGTGGTGACTTTAATGATATTTTAGCCGCTAGTGAGAAATTTGGTGGCAAACCTATTAAGGATAGTAGAGCTAGATACATATGGTCCAAAATCAACAAGTGTAACTTGATTGATCTAGGCTTCAAAGGAAGCAAATATACTTGGACAAACAACAGACATAATAACAAGGGTCTTATATTAGAAAGACTTGATAAAGTCTTCGGAAATGAGGAATGGATTGAACTCTTCCCAAAAAGCTCCATTATCCACTTGCCTAGAACCCATTCTGACCACAACCCAATCCTTATAGAATTGATCCCAAGAAATAGGTCTCCCCATAAAGTTCCATTTAGACTAGAAACCTTCTGGTGTAAACATCCGGAGTTCCAGACGATTGTAAAAAATAATTGGAATGATAGTGATTACTTCAAAGCTAGCCTTAATTTTGTGGATAAGTTAAAACCTTGGAAAGATAGCACCTTTGGTAATATTATGGGAAGAAAGAGAAAATTGTTAGCTAGACTACAAGGTATCCAAACTTCTAATAGCTATTCTACCAGCTCTTTCCTTCGAAATTTAGAATTAGACCTACAAAATGAGTTCAATGATATTCTAAAAATAGAGGAAGATTATTGAAACTTAGGTCTAGGATCCTGTGGCTTAATGATGGAGACACTAATACGAAATTCTTCCATGTCTCAGCCACCAATAGGAAACAAAATTAATTTCTTCAAAGATGATGCGGGTAATTGGATAAATGACCATAGCCAAATTATGTCTCATGTCCAAAATTATTTTACCTCTACATTTACTTCTTCTCACTCATATTCTAACTGGGCTAACCCTCTAAATCCCCAATTCAGAGGTAACAAGATTAACCTAGACAATCTAGATACCCCCCTTCTAGACAATAAAATTAAAAGAGCTGTCTTCTCCTTCAAACCATTTAAATCTGCTGGTCCAGATGGTTTGCACCCCTTCTTTTTTCAAAAATATTGGTATCACATAGGACAATCAGTTAGCAATCTTTGTCGTGACATTTTTAACAATTAGGAAATCCCTCCGGAAATTAAAAAAACTTTTCTCTGCCTCATTCCCAAAATCCACAATGCTAACAACTTTAAAAATCTCAGACCTATTGGATTATGCAATGCCATCTATAAACTAATCACTAAGTGTGATGACCCAAACGGTCATCACTTATTTTAAATTAAATTCTATGACTCCAAGGCCTTGAAAACTTTATTTAGAGTCACCTTAATTTGCGTGGACAGTCCGGGCGCGTAGCCGGAAAACTTAAATGAGAAACTGTGTGAAAAATAATAAGTTTTGACTATAAAATGAATTAATTTGACCTTGGTCAACGTTTTGGGTAAACAGACCCGGACCCGTGATTTGACGGTCCCGGAGAGTCCGCAGGAAAATATGGGACTTGGGTGTATGCCCGAAATCGAATTCCGAGGTCCCAGGCCCGAGAAATGAATTTTTGAAATAAATTGTTTTCTGAAATTGTTTATAAGGTTTTGAAATGAAATTTGATTAGAACCTGATGGTATCGGGCCCGTATTTTGATTCCGGCGCTCGGTACAGGTCATATATATGAATTAAGACGTTTCTGTGAAATTTGGTGAAAAACGGACGTCGTTTGACGTGATTCGGACCTAAATTGGAAAATTTGATGTTTTATTAAGTTTGAAAGAATTCATGGATTTTGAGGTTTAATCCGATGTTTATGATGTTATTTTGGCGATTTGATCGCACGAATAAGTCCGTAGGATGTTTTTGAGGTTGTGTGTATATTTGGTTTGGAGCCCCGAGGGCTCGGGTGAGTATTGGATAGGCCACGGGTGCATTTTGAACTTTGAAAAAATAGCTGGTATTTCTGATCTGCAGGCTTCGCATTTGCGAAGCCAGTCTCGCAAATGCAGGCTCGCAAATGCGAGCCATGCATCGCAAATGCGAGAAGTGGACTGTGCAGGACTGATCGCAAATGCGACCCATTGGTCTGCAAATGCGAAGGAGGGCCAGACGCAAATACGGCGTCTTGATCGCAATTGCGAAAGTCCAGGATTTTCAAAGGGTTCGCAAATGCGAACCCTATTTCGCATTTCCCACATCTGCAGAGGTCGGGATTCGCAATTGCGAACCCCTGTTCGCATTTCCCATAACTGAGACCTGCATTTTTCTATACTTAGCCGATTTTAAGTCATTTTTCACATCTTTTTCAAACACAAACTCCTTTGGGCAATTTTCCAAGAACAAATTTTCTTCCAAATCAATTGTAAGTTAGTTTTTACTCATTTCCTTCAATCATTAACATCTTTTAACATGATTTCAACTTAAAATCAAAGATTTTCATGGGGAAAATTGGGTGTTTTGGGTAGAACCTAGGTTTTTCAAAATTGGGGATTTGGACCTCAATTTGAGGTCCGAACAAATTATATATTTGAGTTTGTGGGGGAATGGATAATCGGATTTTGGTTCGAACCTCGGGTTTTGACCATGTGGGCCCAGGGGCGATTTTTGACTTTTTGGGTTAAACTTTGGAAAACTCATTTTCATGCATTGGGGTTGATTCATTTAGCACTTATTGATGTAATTAAGTAATTTATGATTAGATACGAGCGAATTGGCGGTGGAATCAAGGGGTAAAGCTATAATTGGACCTTGAGTTGTGTTCGTGGCATCGAGGTAAGTGTTTGGTCTAACCGTAGCTTGAGGGATTAGGAGTTGAGTCCTATTTGCTATGTGATAATTGTTGAGTACGACGTATAGGCATGGTGACGAGTATCTATACGTTGGTGTCTAGCATGACCGTGAGTCTTTAAATTGTGAATATCTTGATTTCGTTGTATCTTTCATGCCTTGGTGATGATTCTTATTTGTTGTGAAAAGCTTGTGGAAGGAAATTTTGACCTTTGAACATCGAGGAGCATTGGCTCAAGTTATATTACAAATTGTGAAAGTATATGAGATGATTGAACCCTTTGGAGCATTGGCTCAAGTGGTAAGGTGAGTTATGAAATAAAAGTGAAAGAAAGAGAAAGAGTTATTAAATTGTTCCCTTGCCGGGATATTGTTGTTTTGTTGATTATCTCCCTTGCCGAGATGTTGAGATTATTGATGTTGTACCCTTGCCGGGATTTAATTGTTTAATTGTGTTCCCTTGCCGGGATTTCTATTATTATTTTGTTTATTCCCTTGCCCTTTGTTTGTGATTTTTGTTTGGGTAAGGAAGAGTGTTAAAGCACGAAGGGTGATGCCGTGCATTATTGATTTTGTGAGGAAAGAGTGTAAAGCACGAAGGGTGATGCCGTGCCGCAAGATGTACCATTCCGTGCCGATTCTATTGATTATATATGAGGAAAGAGAGTAAAAGCACGAAGGGTGATGCCGTGCACATTTTATCATATAATTGCTTTGGTGAGGAAAGAGAGTAAAAGCACGAAGGGTGATGCCGTGCACGTTTTTTTATTATATCATTGCTTGGTGAGGACGAGAGTAAAAGCACGAAGGGTAGTGCCGTGCACTTATTGATTTCTGATTCAAAGTTGAGTCCTATATCTTCCCCACAGCATGCTCCCCTTTCCATATTGATTGGTTATCTCTGTATCTCTGTATATATATATATATATATATATATATATATATATATATATAACTGCACAGGTTTATGTGGTAGTCTGGTCTAGCCTCGTCACTACTTCGCCGAGGTTAGGCTAGGCACTTACCAGCACATGGGGTCGGTTGTGCTGATACTACACTCTGCACTGTGTGCAGATTCCGGAGCAGCATTTGGTCATCAGCAGTAGATTGGGAGTTATCCTTCAGTTCGGGACTCCGAGGTAGCCCTGCTGGCGTCCGCAGGCCCGGCGTCTCTTCTATCAGTTTTATGTTCTGTTGTCATTTCTACTCGAGACAGACCATGTTCCTTTCTTTCATACACTTATTTGTTGTAAATCCTAGATAGTCCGTGGATGTTGTGACACCAGGTTCTGGTTAGAGGCATGTGTTGGTTTTCAGGATGATTTGGTTGTATATTTATTTAAGGCTTCCACTAATATTCATATTTCGCCTTATTTAATTATTTATTTTCTGTTAATTTAATTGGTTAAAAAGGAATTAAAACAAAAGAGTTTAATGATTTTTTTTAGTTTGTGGCTTGCCTAGCTTCTACGAGTAGGCGCCATCACGACTCCCGAGGGTGGGAAATCCGGGTCGTGACAAGTTGGTATCAGAGCTCTAGGTTACATAGGTCTCACAATTCATGGACAAGCTTGGTAGAGTCTGAGGGATCGGTACGGAGACGTTTGTCTTTATCCCTAGAGGCTACAGAGTTAGGAAAAGTTTCACGTTTGTTCTTTCTTGTCGTGCGGTTTGGTTTCTCAATTATAATTGAATTTCTACTCTGTTCTTTCGCAGATGGCAAGAACACGCGCTTCCTCATCTACCGACCAGTAGCCCGAGCCCCCAGCAGCAGCTCCTGCGAGGGGCAGAGGGCGAGGCCGAGGCCGTGCTAGAGGCCGAGGTAGGGGCAAAGCTCAGCCCCGAGCAGCAGCACCAGCAGCGGAGCCTCAGGTTGACTTTGATGACGAGGTTCCGACTCCAGCAGTTCCGGTGGGCCCAGCTCAGGTCCCAGAGGGGTTTATTGCCACCCCAGTTCTTCAGGATGCTCTGGTCCGTCTAGTGGGCCTCATGGAGAGTGTCACCAGGGCAGGTTTACTTCTTGTAGCACCAGCCGTCTTTCAGGATGGAGGAGGAGCCCAGACTCCCGCTACTCGCGCTCCGGAGCAAGTAGCTCCCCAGTTTCAGACTCCACCAGCCCAGCCAGTTGGAGCGGTTCAGCCGGGTGTGGTAGCTCAGACCGGCGATGGTGCAGCCATGTCTACCGATGCTTTGTGGAGATTGGACAGGTTTACCAAGCTCTTCACTACTACCTTCACCGGTGCATCTACTGAGGATCCACAGAATTATCTGGACAGTTGTCACGAGGTTCTTCGGAATATGGGGATTGTTGAGACCAATGGGGTTGATTTTGCTACATTTCGCTTGTCTGGATCCGCCAAGACTTGGTGGAGGGATTATTGCTTAGCTAGACCAGCAGGATCACCAGCCTTGACTTGGGAGTAGTTCATACAACTATTTCTAGAGAAGTTTCTCCCTATTACTCAGCGAGAGGCCTATCAGAGGCAGTTCGAGCCTCTTCAGCAGGGATCTATGACAGTCACCCAGTACGAGACCAGGTTCATTGATTTGGCTCGCCATGCTCTTATTATACTTCCCACTGAGAGGGAGAGAGTGAGACGGTTTATTGATGGACTCATCCAGCCGATTCGTCTTCAGATGGACAGAGAGGTTGGGAGTGAGATATCCTTCTAGGAGGGCGGCCAATGTGGCCCGGAGGGTTGAGATGGTATTATCACAAGGGGTGGTCACAGGGCAGACAAGAAACCCCGTCAGTCAGGCCGATTCAGTGGTGCCTCGTCTGGAGGCAGAGATTTGTATGATAGGGGTCATCCTCCTAGGCCCTTTCAGTCAGCACTCCAGGTTTCTCACGGTGCATCAGGTGGTCGTGGTTCTCACACGCACTATTTTGATCAGCAGCCCTACAGTGCACCGCCAGCTCCTATCAGTGCACCGCCGCTTCAGAGTTTCCGGGGTGGTCATTCAGGTCGACAGGGTCAGCAGTCTCAACAGCCGAGGGCTTGTTACACTTGTGGTGACACGGGTCACATTGCTAGGTTTTGCCCTTGAGCACCGAGTAGCTCTCAGCATCAGGGTTCCCGTGCCATGGTTCAGGCACCAGGTGTTCCACAGCCCGCCCGGCCAGCTAGAGGTGGGGGTAGAGGTACTAGAGGTGGAGGTAGAGGTACTAGAGGTGGAGCTCAGGCCGCCAGGGGTGGAGGCCAGCCAGTAACAGGCCGACCCAGAGATGTGGTTCAGGATGGTGGGGCCCAGCCCCGATGTTATGCTCTTCAGTCCAGGCCCGAGGTTGAGGCTTCAGATGCAGTTATTACAGGTACAATTCTGGTTTGTGATAGAGATGCTTCAGTGTTATTTGATTCGGGGTCTACGTATTCGTATGTGTCATCTTATTTTGCCCCGCACTTGGTCATGCCTAGTGATGCATTGAGTGTTCCTGTTTATGTGTCTACACCGGTGGGTGATTCTATTGTGGTCGATCGAGTCCACCGTTCTTGTATTGTGGTGATTGGGGGTCTTGAAACTCGTGTAGATTTCTTGTTTCTAGACATGGTTGACTTCGATATTATATTAGGGATGGACTGGTTATCACCTTACCACGCTATCTTGGACTGTCATGCCAAGACTGTGACCTTAGCTTTACCAGGTATGCCTCGTTTAGAGTGGAGAGGGACTCCTGTTCATTCTACCCACAGTGTTATATCGTATGTGAAGGCTCGACGTATGGTCGAGAAGGGGTGTTTTGCCTATTTAGCCTATGTTCGTGATTCTAGTGCTGAGGTTCCCTCTATTGATTCTGTGCATGTTGTTTGTGAGTTTCCTGATGTTTTCCCTTCAGACCTGCCGGGTATGCCACCCGACAGGGATATTGACTTTTGCATTGATTTGGCTCTGGGCACTCAGTCCATTTCTATTCCGCCGTATCGTATGGCCCCGCCTGAGTTGAAAGAGCTAAAGGAAGAGTTGCAGGATTTTCTTGAGAAGGGTTTCATTAGACCCAGTGTTTTGTCTTGGGGTGCGTCGGTGTTATTTGTTAAGAAGAAGGATGGGTCAATGAGAATGTGTATTGATTACCGGCAATTGAACAAGGTTACAGTCAAGAATAAGTATTCGCTGCCGAGGATTGATGATTTGTTCGATCAGCTTCAGGGTGCCAAGGTATTTTCCAAGATTGACTTGCGATCTGGCTACCATCAGTTGAGGATTAGGGCATCCGATGTCCCTAAGACAGCTTTCCGCACTCGGTACGGGCATTATGAGTTCTTGGTTATGTCATTCGGGTTGACAAATGCCCCAACAGCTTTTATGGACTTGATGAACCGAGTGTTCCGGCCTTATTTGGACTCGTTCGTGATAGTCTTCATTGATGATATATTGATATATTCCCGCAGCCAGGAGGAGCACGAGCAGCACCTTAGAGTGGTTCTTCAAACTCTGAGGAACAGTCAGTTATATGTAAAGTTCTCGAAGTGTGAGTTCTAGTTGAGTTCAGTTGCATTCCTGGGTCATGTTGTGTCAGCAGAGGGTATTCAGGTGGACCCAAAGAAGATTGAGGCAGTCAAGAACTGGCCTAGACCAGCATCAGCTATAGAGATTCGGAGTTTCTTGGGATTGGCAGGCTACTATCGTCGGTTCGTGTAGGGGTTTTCATCTATTGCAGCCCTGATGACCAGATTGACCCAGAAGGGTGCCCAGTTCAGATGGTCGGATGAGTGTGAGGCGAGCTTTCAGAAGCTCAAGACAGCTCTGACTACGGCACCGGTGTTGGTTTTGCCCACAGGTTCAGGGCCTTATACAGTTTATTGTGATGCTTCCCGTGTTGGGCTTGGGGCAGTGTTGATGCAGGATGGCAAAGTCATTGCCTATGCTTCGAGGCAGTTGAAGATTCATAAGAAGAACTATCCAGTTCATGATTTGGAGTTGGCAGCCATAGTTCACGCATTGAAGATTTGGAGGCATTACATGTATGGCATGGCATGTGAGGTGTTCACGGATCACAAGAGTCTTCAGTACTTGTTCAAGCAAAAGGAGTTGAATTTGAGGCAAAGGAGGTGGTTGGAGTTGTAAAAGGATTATGATATCACCATTTTATATCATCCGGGAAAGGCCAATGTGGTGGCCGTTGCTTTGAGTAGGAAGTTAGACAGTATGGGCAGTCTTGCTTATATTCCGGTCTGTGAGAGGCCGCTTGCTTTGGATGTTCAGGCTTTGGCCAATCAGTTCGTGAGACTGGATGTTTCTAAGCCCAGTCGTGTGTTAGCTTGCACGGTCGCTCGTTCTTCATTATTGGAGCGTATCAGTGATCGACAATATGATGATCCCCATTTGTGTGTCCTTAGAGACACAGTGCAGCGCGGAGGTGCCAGGCAGGTTACTTTAAATGATGGTGGAGTTCTGAGATTGCAGAGTCGAGTTTGAGTGTTGATCGCTGCCAACTCGACACTACACCAAGGTAGGAAGAACGGGTCGCAATAGCTTTTACCCGAATAGTGGTCGGGATCGATTTCCACATGGGAGCTAGTAGTGGAGTTGGATTTTCTGTCTAGTCTAGAGATGTGTTTGTGCTCTTAATGTCACTTCAAACATTCTTGGTTTTTGATTTTATAACTACTATGATAAAACTAATGATTAACGCTAAATTATGCTACTAGAATATTGCAAAGTTGTATCTAATGGGAAGGAAGACACTAGGGTCGTGGCATTACCTAGGTGGCTAATTGACGGGTAGATGTTACTAAGGATAGATTGACATATTTGGGGCTTATGCTATAACCGTTGCACAATTGTACCCACTCTCACACCTCTCGGTAGAGAAAGTGATTTTGCCCAATTGACCCTCTCGAGACCAATTAGGTAGGCCAATAAGATCAAGCAACTAGGGTTCAAGTAGGGTGATTACTCTCTCGAGATTTAACCCGTTAATTGGGACTATCATTTCTCATGAGTCCATCCTAATTCCTTGTTGGGTCAATTTTGGGGTCATAAACTCTCTTTCTCAAGAAGATTCAAACCCACAAAACTTGAATCAGTGTTTGCAACCACCAATTCTTAAATAAAAACATAAAATCAACCCAAATAACAAACACCCATAATCAATCTAACCCTAGATAGCAACACCCATCAATTACCCACACTAGGCTTGAGCCACAACCCTAGCTAATGGGTTTAGCTACTCATGCTTGAAAGAGAAAATGAAGAAATAGATGAAGGACTAAGCATATTAATTAATTACTAACAAGAAATCACAAGAATCTATCGTAAAATTAAAGCTAAAGTGCCAAAAATGGCTACAAAAGTTGTTCTCACGAGCGCAGCCCAAGTCTGAAGATAACAGATAACCTAAAAATGGTAAAATGTCCTATTTATACTAGGCTGGAAAAACTGGACAAAAATACCCCTGCGGGGTCAGTGCGGGCCGCACAAAAAGGACCGCGGCCGCACTGGCTCTTAGACTTCACATTTATGCTTCTCTGAAATTGAGGACCGCGGACCGCGTGGAAGTGTACCGCGGCCACGGTGGAAGTTGGCGCGGTCCACACAAGTACGACCGCGGACCGCATTGCTTGGAACTAGAATTTTGTCAACTCTCTGAATCTCTGCTCCGCGGACCGCACAAAAGAGTAGCGCGGCCGCGGAGCCTGATTGTGGACCGCGAGAATCGTACCGCGCCCGCGTTGCCTCCATCTTGAATATGTCAACTCTCTGAACCTTCTAGTGCGGCCGCATTCACTTTTGCAAGGTCCGCACTAGGTTCTCTTTTCCTCAATTCACTTAGTCTTTGACACTTGAGCAGGTTTCACTCCTTTTCGAGCCGATCTTTGACATTTGTCACTTGTCGATCAAACCTGCAATCAAGCACAACTTGTGAGCATTTTGGGACTATTTTGTAGCAATTTATAACCAAAGCATAGGCAAGTAGAGGCATAAAACATGTTAGAATCTCGACTTAACAACTCCCCCAAACTTAAACCTTTGCTTGTCCTCAAGAAAACAAAATAAGACCCACCCCTTAAAGAACAATCCAAGTAATTCCAGTTATCCTAAAGTAACCTCAACAAGCATCAATTGGGACTAACAATTGCCCTCAACACAAATGGATCATTAACAACATTTATACCTTGAAAACTGTGTATCAAGTGTGACACAAGAGCATCAAGGATTGACTCATTACATCAAAGAACTCTCTCAATTATTTTAGTCGCTGTGGAACCCAAACTCATACATCCTCAACTCTCCCTAAGCAAACCTCACCTTTTAGAGTACAAGCACACAAACCGAGGTTAATGGGAGTTCGCTCGTCTCTCTCAAGGAAATGTCACAAGTCCGGCTCTAAGTACCATATGCTTGACCCTCATGTAAGTATCCACTAATGCGACCGCCATCCAATTCAAGATCATATAGGGCTTTTGTGGAGTCAATATAAAGGCTTTTGGGTAAGGGTAGGATATGTTTTTGTTCAAGTGGGTTCAACCTTCCCTTAAGCACTTCTTTTGATTCATTTGGCACAATTCACTTGACTCTTTGAGTCATTTCACCTCTTCCAAGGGGTTAGAGAGACACATTATCACTCTTTCTTATGCAATTCAAAATATTTCTCCCTTTTCTACTTTTTCCACACCTTTTTCACTTTTGTTTTCCTTGAATCCCTTTTTATTCTTGTTCACATTTGGCTTTCTTTTTGTCTTTTTCTTTTCTTTCTTTTTCATTGCCTTCCTTTTCTTTTGCTTTGGTACCTTTTACCCCTTTGTTTCCTTTCTTGTCTCTCCCCCCAAACTTAGATTTTGCCATTACTCAAGGGAAGATGTAGGTGCCAAGAGAGGGTAGGATTTAGAACGGGTGTAGGCTTGTAGCATTGGTTCTTGAAAGAAGAAGGATTAAGGCTCAACAGGGTTTAGCTAGGGATTATCTCATTGGTAGGCTATGGAATTGTTCAACTTATCATTTGGATCAAGGAGAGCCTATAATCACTTCTCAAGTCGAATTTCACTNCGCATTTCCCACATTTGCAGAGGTCGGGGTTCGCAATTGCGAACCCCTGTTCGCATTTCCCATAACTGAGACCTGCATTTTTCTATACTTAGCCGATTTTAAGTCATTTTTCACATCTTTTTCAAACACAAACTCCTTTGGGGATTTTCCAAGAACAAGTTTTCTTCCAAATCGATTGTAAGTTAGTTTTTACTCATTTCCTTCAATCATTAACATCTTTTAACATGATTTCAACCTAAAATCAAAAAATTTCATGGGGGAAATTGGGTGTTTTGGATAGAACCTAGGTTTTTCAAAATTGGGGATTTGGACCTCAATTTGAGGTCCGATTTCAAAATAAATTATATATTTGAGTTCGTGGGGGAAAGGGTAATCGGGTTTTGGTTCGAACCTCGGGTTTTGACCACGTGGGCCCGGGGGCAATTTTTGACTTTTTGGATAAAACTTTGAAAAACTCATTTTCATGCATTGGGGTTGATTCATTTTGCACTTATTGATGTAATTAAGTAATTTATGATTAGATATGAGCGAATTGGCGGTAGTATCAAGGGGTAAAGCTATAATTGGACCTCGAGTTGTGTTCGTGGCATCGAGGTAAGTGTTTTGTCTAACCTTAGCTTGAGGGATTAGGAGTTGAGTCCTATTTGCTATGTGGTAATTGTTGAGTACGACGTATAGACATGGTGACGAGTATCTATACGTTGGTGTCTAGCTTGACTGTGATTCTTTAAATTGTGAATATCTTGATTTCGTTGTATCTTTCATGCCTTGGTGATGATTCCTATTTGTTGTGAAAAGCTTGTGGAAGGAAATTGTGACCTTTGAACATCGAGGAACATTGTCTCAAGTTATATTACAAATTGTGAAAGTATATGAGATGATTGAACCCTTTGGAGCATTGGATCAAGAGGTAAAGTGAGTTATGAAATAAAAGTGAAAGAAAGAGAAAGAGTTATTAAATTGTTCCCTTGCCGGGATATTGTTGCTTTGTTGATTATCTCCCTTGCCGGGATGTTGAGATTATTGATGTTGTACCCTTGCCGGGATTTAATTGTTTAATTGTGTTCCCTTGCCGGGATTTCTATTATTATTTTGTTTATTCCCTTGCCCCTTGTTTGTGATTTTTGTTTGGGTGAGGAAGAGTGTTAAAGCACGAAGGGTGATGCCGTGCATTATTGATTTTGTGAGGAAAGAGTGTAAAGCACGAAGGGTGATGCCGTGCCGCACGATGTACCATTCCGTGCCGATTCTATTGATTATATGTGAGGAAAGAGAGTAAAAGCACGAAGGGTGATGCCGTGCACATTTTATCATATAATTGCTTTGGTGAGGAAAGAGAGTAAAAGCACGAAGGGTGATGCCGTGCACGTTTTTTTATTATATCATTGCTTGGTGAGGACGAGAGTAAAAGCACGAAGGGTAGTGCCATGCACTTATTGATTTCTGATTCTTTATTGATGTCTGAGTTATGTTGCTTCCTTCGTTACTTGATGACTTTTACTCGGAATTGTTAGGCTAGGCACTTACCAGCACATGGGGTCGGTTGTGCTGATACTACACTCTGCACTGTGTGTAGATCCCAGAGCAGCATTTGGTCATCAGCAGTAGATTGGGAGTTATCCTTCAGTTCGAGACTCCGAGGTAGCCCTGCTGGTGTCCGCAAGCCCGACGTCTCTTCTATCAGTTTTTATGTTCTGTTGTCATTTGTACTCGAGACAGACCATGTTCCTTTCTTTCATACACTTATTTGTAGTAAATCCTAGATAGTCCGTGGATGTTGTGACACCAGGTTCTGGTTAGAGGCATGTGTTGGTCTTCAGGATGATTTGGTTTTATATTTATTTAAGACTTCCGCTAATCTTCATATTCTGCTGTTATTTAATTGTTTATTTTCTGTTAATTTAACTGGTTAAAAAGAAATTAAAAACAAAAGAGTTTAAAGATTTTTTTAGTTCGTGGCTTGCCTAGCTTCTACGAGTAGGCGCCATCACGACTCCCGAGGGTGGGAAATCTGGGTCGTGACACTAAGATTCTAGCCAACCGTCTTAAAACTTTCCTAGATCAATTGATCAGTCCATATTAGGCTAGTTTCATGAAAAATAGAAGAGCGTCTGATAATGTTATCATCATCCAGGAACTGATTTCTAAGTTTAACAAACTGAAAGGCTGGCATGGCCAGATGATTCTTAAAATCGACTTAGAAAAGGCTTTTGATCGTTTAGAATGGTCCTTCGTTCGCCACACCCTTGATTACTTCAAATTCCAACCAAAATTTTCCAAATTATTACTGAGTTGCATTTCAACTAGTAATATAACAATCTTAGTCAACGGATCTGTTACAAATTTTTTCAACCAAGTAGAGGAATTAGACAAGGAGACCACATCTCCCCCTATATCTTTATCCTCTGCCTAGAAATGCTCACTAGATATATGGAACATCAAGTGGCATCAAGAATTGGGGTCCTATATCCTTAGGATATAAATGTCCAAAAATCTCTCATTTATTATTTGCAGACGACCTTACTCTAATGGCTAGAGCAAATGCTAAATCATGTCAAGCCATTAAAAATGGTCTTGACCAATTTTGTTCTCTCTCAGGTCAAAGCATCAACATTACAAAGTCAAAATTACTATTCTCCAAAAATTGTAACCATACAATTATCAGAGATATTACCACTATGTTAGGAATCAAGAGAAGTAACAGTTTTGGCTCATACCTAGGTTTCCCTATCTTACACCATAGCCCAAAATCTAGGGACTATCAATTCCTAATCGATAAGATGAAAGCTAAACTTGCCTCATGGAAAATGAAATTCTTTAGTTTGGCAGGTAGAACAACCCTTGCAACATCGTGCCTAAATTCCATCCACAACCACTACATGCAATACACCCTCCTTCCCAGGAAAACCCTAAAAAAGATTGATAAAGTCCAAAGAGACTTCATATTGGGTAGCTCTACATAAAAAAGGAAAATTCACATGGTTAACTAGCCTACCATATGCCAACCCAAACCAAATGGTGGCTTAGGCATCCACAATGCTCTTAATAAAAATCTATTTACCCTAGCTAGCCTAAGTTGGGGACTTTTTACAAATGCATTAATCCCTTGGGCCAAGCTTATCATCTCTTACTATTGTAATAGTTCCTCTCTAAACAGATCTTCCTTCATTTGGAAAAGTATTTGCAAAGGTTGGGAAATTTGCTCCAAGGGCATCATATGGTCCCCCCACTTTTAATCTAATCTTAACCTCTGGGAGACAAATTGGATCCCAAATTTTGGTAACCTAAGGAATCATGTAATAGGCCCCCCTTCCGCTAGAGATACATTAACAAAAATCAGAGATACTTTGATGGTTCCAATTGAAATTTAGACAGTTTATCCCTTCCCCTTCCTCCGGGATTACTAGCAAGTATAACTAAAGTAAAAAATTCGTCTAAAAGGTCCCTCAATTGACTTAATTTGGTCTCTCACCACTAAGGGGATTTTTACTGCCAAATCTTGTTATACGCTTCTGGAATCTCCTAATAACACTAACTTAGATTTTGACTGGATTTGGAAATTAGACTGTCCCAGTAAAATTAATTCTTCCTATGGCACTGCCTTCACAATTAAATCCCTTGCAGAAAATACCTTTCACAGATTGGACTAAACATTGACCCTAACTGTCCCATCTGTAAAAGTCCTAATGAAGAATCTATTAAGCATATCTTCCTAGAATGCAAAGCTGTCAACAGATTTTGGGCCGACCTTAAATGGCACCACCACATTAACCAAAATGGGAAACACTGGCTTATCCAAATAAAGGACCTTAACTACCCTCTTAATCATGCTTTTCTAAATTGGAACACTTATTTTTCCTTTATCATTTGGCACATTTGGGTTAATAGAAACAATAATAACCACAATAACACTTCCAACCTGATTAGTGGTTCTCAAATCATGCAGAGGGCCATAGAATTTAAATTACTCACAGAAAAAATCTTTATCCAAGTAACGACCCAACCGGTCGTTTTGAGCTTTTGCACTTTGATCGCCAGTTTTCGGGCATGACTTGCCCCGTGTTATGCATTATGACCGATGTAGATCGTTGGTTTTGGCTTTCAGGAAAATCGGAATGAATTTGAAAGAATAGTCTCAGTTGAAGGCTTTGAATTTGAAAGGGTTGACCAAGAGTTGACTTATTTGTATATGAGCTCGGATCGGAATTTTTATGATTTAGCTAGCTCCGTTAGGTGATTTATGACTTAGGAGCGCGATCAGAATGCATTTTTGGAAGTCTGTGGAAGGATTTGGCTTGAATTGGCAAAGTTAGTATTTCGGCGAATTCCGGTTGATAGGTGAGATTTTGATTTGAGGGTCGGAATGGAATTCCAAGAGTTGCTGTAGCTTCGTTAAGTGATTTGGGATGTGTGTGTAAAATTTCAGATCATTCGGACGTGGTTTGGTAGGGTTTTTGGTCGAATGTGTGTTTCGGAAGTTTTAGAAGAACTTAGGCTTGAATTCGATATAATTTGATAGTTTTGGTGTTGTTTGAGGTGTTTTGATAATTGGAACAAGTTTGGATGATGTTTTGGGATGTGTTGGTATTTGTGGTTGAGGTCCCGGGGGGCCTCGGGGTGATTCCGGATGGCTAGCGGAGAGTTTTGGACTTGGGAGATTTTGATTTGGCTGCTGCTTCTGGTATTTCCGCTTCTGCGGAAATGGGACCGCAGAAGCGGCATCGCAGGTGCGAAGAGAAGACCGCAGAAGCGGTTTGGTTGGTGCAGCAGGCTCCGCAGATGTGGTCGTTTTTTCGCAGAAGCGGAACCGCATCTGCGAGCGAAGGACCGCAGAAGCGGAAGTTTTGGACGTTAGTAGAAGCCGCAGAAGCGGCACGTGGTCCGCAGAAGCGGAACCGCGGAAGCGGAAAATTTTCCGCAGAAGCGAAATGTGCTGGGCAGAAGGTTATAACTTCATTTCATCCGCGATTTTGGGTCTATTTTCACCCATGGCTACTCGTTTTTGGAGATTTTTGGAGGAGATGAAAGAGGGATACAAGAGGAATCGACTTGAGGTAAGAATCTTGGTCTTAAAACTTGATTATATTGTGAAATTCACCTAGAAATTTATGGAAATTAAGCCTAAAATTGAAGAACTAGGGCTTGGAAATTGGAGATTTTTAAATTGGGATTTGATAGGCCATTTGAGCTCGAATTTGGGAGTTCTTGATATGTATGAACTCGTGGGAAGATAAGGAATCTATTGATGTGAAAATTTCTGAGTTTCGAGAAGTGGGCCCGGGGCTCGGGTTTTGGTAATCTCGGGATTTGTGCCCGTTATTGTTTGTTTTCGCTTGGGCTTTGTTCCCTTAGCATATTGTGATGTATTCGCTTTGTTTTTGGATAGATTCGACATGCGTGGAGGCCGATTTGAGGGGCAAAGGCGTCGCGAGCTAGAGATTTCGCTAGTTCGAGGTGAGTAATGATTGTAAATGATATCCTGAGGGTTTGAAACCCCGGATTTGCACATCATAGTGCTATATTGAGGTGACTTGCACGCCGGATAGCGAGCGTGGGGTAGAGCACCGTTGGGGATTGTGACTTGGTCCGTCCGGATTGATGAATTTACTGCGTATTTGTCTGAAATTACTTGTTATCATCACAATTTGGGCTGATTGACATATTTGGGTTGATTGCCAGCTATTTGAACCCTTCGGGGATTGTTGTTGAAAATTCCTCACTGTTTTAATTATATACTTGAGCTCAGTCACGTATTTCCAATGTTTTAAAACTCAGCCAAGTTTATTATGCCTTAAACGCTTGAAATGATATTTTCAAAAATATTTTAGGCTGAGCATCATGTTTTACTGTTGCCCGAGTGGCTTGTTGATCTTTGACTGGGTAAGGCCGACGGCCTGTACTGTGAGGATACGTTTGGATCGGGCTGCACGCCGCAGCAGTGTTATATTGATATTGATATGAGGCCGAGGGCCTAGATTGATGCCACGAGATGGCTTGATATTGCGCTTGGGCTGTAAGGGGACCCTCTCGGAGTCTGCACACCCCCAGTGAGCGCCGTCGACGATAAACGGATCGAGCTGCACGCCGCAGTGGTATGTGGATCGGGCTGCACGCCGCAGCGGTACTAGTACTCTTATGTGTGTTTACTTTATTTCATTTGCCTGCCTTTACTTGTTGTTTGTGCTACTTCATGTGATATCTACCGGATTGCCTGACATTATCTGTTAATTGAGTGTGGTGCCCGAGGGGCGGACTTCTGTGCTTATCTGCACTATTTGATTTGCATTCGTTTGCATACTGTTGAAAAAGTCGTTTTCAAAAGAGGTTCTAAACTGAGCTAAGATATTTCTAAAGATTTCACAGCTTCACTGCTTTTCTCAAAGGGTTTTACACTACTTCTATATAGCATGATGATATGTCATACGTGATTTTCTTACCGCTCAGTTGTTATTTACCTTTATTACTCACTGAGTTGGAACACTCACTTTACTCCCTGCACCCCGTGTGCAGATGCAGGTATTTATTCACCCGGTAGCGGGTTTGGCTGATCAGAGTCAGAGATATAGGAGTTTTAACGAGGTGACTGCCAGCGTTCGCAGCATCGTTCTTCTCCCTTTGTTCATTATTCTTGATTAGT
>NW_017672302.1:127001-189914 GCF_001879085.1 Nicotiana attenuata
ATAAAAGTTTATCGTTTCGAGTGTTTGAGTTATGTGGTATATCATATAAGTTGCACCTGAGGTTGCAGGTATGGGGTATTACAGCTGGTTCGGACTTATTCTGAATATAGATGTGAGGTTCTGATCTTGTGTATGATTTCGAAAAGTGAAATGTGGTTCTATGATTTATGGGCTAGACTGGATTGTGTGATTTTAGTTAAAATATGTTATCGGACCTATATGAGATAGGGTGACGTGGGATCACCCCCGGATATATGCTTGGTAAGGTCATTTAGCTATTGGTTGGCTTCTAGGACAACTCTGGGTACGTTCGAGGACGAACGTGTGTTTAAGTGGGGGAGGATGTAACGACCCAACCGGTCGTTTTGAGCTTTTGCACTTTGATCGCCAGTTTTCGGGCATGACTTTCCCCGTGTTATGCATTATGACCGATGTAGATCGTTGGTTTTGGCTTTTAGGAAAATCGGAATGAATTTGAAAGAATAGTCTCAGTTGAAGGCTTTGAATTTGAAAGGGTTGACCAAGAGTTGACTTATTTGTATATGAGCTCGGATTGGAATTTTTATGATTTGGCTAGCTCCGTTAGGTGATTTACGACTTAGGAGCGCGATCGGAATGCATTGTTGGAAGTCTGTGGAAGGATTTGGCTTGAATTGGCAAAGTTAGTATTTCGGCGAATTCCGGTTGATAGGTGAGATTTTGATCCGAGGGTCGGAATGGAATTCCGAGAGTTGCTGTAGCTTCATTAAGTGATTTGGAATGTGTATGTANGGTATTGTTATTTGGAAGTGATTTGACGAGAGTATAGGTTTCAGAAAAAGGGCAATGTGGTTAAGTTGATGGCACTTCAGTAGTATTGCGGCACCTTCAGGCTGGATCGACTACTGATATTCGAGTTACATGTATGGCACATGGAAATTTTAGAATATCTTTCGTGGGATGACTGGGTACTTGAGGTGTGATATGTATTCGGACGGCGGAATTTGGGATCAGGTATGGTGATTGGTGTGTTACATGGAATTGGAGATTGGAAGTTCTCATATTCAGGCTATATGGTGGTTGTAGGTCGTGTGTATCGGCACTGTTTAGTGACTATCGAGGTTTGGAGACCCGAGCGGACCTTTTGTTACTTGGGATATTAGATCTAGGATGTGACATTGGGTTCAATCTGGTTGTTTCCGTGTTGTGTTATTCTGGACTATTGCGATAAGATGGCGCGGTTGGCTATGTCGGGAAATGCCACGGATTGAGTGGCGATGTTCGTCGGATTATGTCCTATTGGGGATTTTTTTTATATATTTCGAAGACCTAGCAGACGGCTGGGAAGGATTGCCTTTCTTATTTGGGGTCTTGTGACGAGTGTCAGTGCTAAGGCTCCTCATATTGATTCATTCTCGGTGGTGAGGGACTTCTCGGAGGTGTTTCTTGTGGCTGGGCATGTCGCCGGGCAAGGTTGTGAATTTCGGTGTTGATTTGGTGCCTTGTATTGTATCGTATAGCATCGACAAAGTTATTGAAGTGGAAGGAGCAACTTCAGGTTTTCTTGATAAGGAGTTCGTTGGCAGGCCAATGTGGATGCGTGTTCTAGCTCGAGTCGGTTTGGTTGGCCCCGAATTGTATTGTTGAGGGATAGGTTGATTCGACCGCTATTCAGCTTGTTAGTGATCTGGGGAGATCTATGAGCTACCTTTCTGTGTTGTAATTGCTGGTTATAGGCACATATGGTGTGCTTCAATTGGGGTCTCTTAGTGGAATTCGAGTGGGAAGAGTAACTGAGCGTTGCTTAGTGAACGGCATATCGGTTATGTCCTATCGGGTTGCGTGGCGTATGTTATTTTTTTCACCATAGGTGTAATGATTTGCTTTGGTTCCAGACATCAAATTGTGCGTGGCTGTCGATTTTCATAGTGACTTGAGGTATTTCATGTGTAGCAGTGTTTGGATAGGATCGCGCATTGTAGCGAGGCTACGTGGAGATATGACCTTTCGGGGTAGATTCATGTGTTCTATTTCTATGATATGAGACAGGGTCTCAGCCTTGTGTTGTGATGGCACTGATGAGCTTGAGGTACAGCTCTTTCATTTGGGGTCATTTTCATGATTTGAGTATATTCAGACCGTTTCTTATTGGTGCGCTAATTATGCAAGTTGTGGCTTAGGCCTGTATTGATGTGTCATGTCACCAGAGTGGTGTGTTGGATTCGAGGTGATCGTTGGGGTCATTATTGAATACGAACGGATTTGATTTCAGCTTGTTGGAAGGATAAACTTGAGGTTCGGCTCGGAAATCTGCTGTGGTGTTAGCCAAAAGGAAGGTGACTTCATGAATGGTTGACCTGAGAGATGGTTATGGTTTATTGCATGTTTCATTTATCATTAGCAGTATATAGAAGTGTCGAAATAAGACCATAGTTGATAAGAGGTTTTCTACCAGTACTCGGGTGTTGTGTACAACTGCTGTGAATAAAAGTTATCGTTTCGAGTGTTTGAGTTATGTGGTATATCATATAATTGCACCTGAGGTTGCAGGTATGGGGTATTACAGCTGGTTCGGACTTATTCTGAATATAGATGTGAGGTTCTGATCTTGTGTATGATTTCGGAAAGTGAAATGTGGTTCTATGATTTATGGGCTAGACTAGATTGTGTGATTTTAGTTAAAATGTGTTATCGGACCTATATGAGACAGGGTGACGTGGGATCACCCCCGGGTATATGCTTGGTAAGGTCATTCAGCTATTGGTTGGCTTCTAGGACAACTCTGGGTACGTTCGAGGACGAACGTGTGTTTAAGTGGGGGAGGATGTAACGACCCAACCGGTCGTTTTGAGCTTTTGCACTTTGATCGCCAGTTTTCGGGCATGACTTTCCCCGTGTTATGCATTATGACCGATGTAGATCGTTGGTTTTGGCTTTTAGGAAAATCGGAATGAATTTGAAAGAATAGTCTCAGTTGAAGGCTTTGAATTTGAAAGGGTTGACCAAGAGTTGACTTATTTGTATATGAGCTCGGATTGGAATTTTTATGATTTGGCTAGCTCCGTTAGGTGATTTACGACTTAGGAGCGCGATCGGAATGCATTGTTGGAAGTCTGTGGAAGGATTTGGCTTGAATTGGCAAAGTTAGTATTTCGGCGAATTCCGGTTGATAGGTGAGATTTTGATCCGAGGGTCGGAATGGAATTCCGAGAGTTGCTGTAGCTTCATTAAGTGATTTGGAATGTGTATGTAAAATTTTAGGTCATTCGGACGTGGTTTGGTAGGGTTTTTGGTCGAATGTGTGTTTTGGAAGTTTTAGAAGAACTTAGGCTTGAATTCGATGTAATTTGATGGTTTTGGTGTTGTTTGAGGTGTTTTGATAATTGGAACAAGTTTGGATGATGTTTTGGGATGTGTTGGTGTTTGTGGTTGAGGTCCCGGGGGGCCTCGGGGTGATTCTGGATGGCTAGCGGAGAGTTTTGGACTTGGGAGATTTTGATTTGGCTGCTGCTTCTGGTATTTCCGCTTCTGCGGAAATGAGACCGCAGAAGCGGCATCGCAGGTGCGAAGAGAAGACTGCAGAAGCGGTTTTGGTTGGTGCAGCAGGCTCCGCAGATGCGGTGGTTTTTTCGCAGAAGCGGAACCGCATCTGCGAGCGAAGGACCGCAGAAGCGGAAGTTTTGGACGTTAGTGGAAGCCGCAGAAGCGGCACGTGGTCCGCAGAAGCGGGACCGCGAAAGCGGAAAATTTTTCGCAGAAGCGAAATGTGCTGGGCAGAAGGTTATAACTTCATTTCATCCGCGATTTTGGGTCTATTTTCACCCATGGCTGCTCGTTTTTGGAGATTTTTGGAGGAGATGAAAGAGGGATACAAGAGGAATCGACTTGAGGTAAGAATCTTGGTCTTAAAACTTGATTATATTGTGAAATCCACCTAGAAATTTATGAAAATTAAGCCTAAAATTGAAGAACTAGGGCTTGGAAATTGGAGATTTTTAATTTGGGATTTGATAGGCCATTTGAGCTCGGATTTGGGAGTTCTTGATATGTATGAACTCGTGGGAAGATAGGAAATCTATTGATGTGAAAATTTCTGAGTTTCGAGAAGTGGGCCCGGGGCTCGGGTTTTGGTAATCTCGGGATTTGTGCCCGTTATTGTTTGTTTTCGCTTGGGCTTTGTTCCCTTAGCATATTGTGATGTATTCGCTTTGTTTTTGGATAGATTCGACGCGCGTGGAGGCCGATTTGAGGGGCAAAGGCGTTGCGAGCTAGAGATTTCGCCGGTTCGAGGTGAGTAATGATTGTAAATGATATCCTGAGGGTTTGAAACCCCGGATTTGCACATCATAGTGCTATATTGAGGTGACTTGCACGCCGGATAGCGAGCGTGGGGTAGAGCACCGTTGGGGATTGTGACTTGGTCCGTCCCGATTGATGAATTTACTGCGTCTTTGTCTGAAATTACTTGTTATCATCACAATTTGGGCTGATTGCCATATTTGGGCTTCGTGCCAGCTATTTGAACCTTTCGGGGATTGTTGTTGAAAATTTCTCACTGTTTTAATTATATACTTGAGCTCAGTCACGTATTTTCCACTGTTTTAAAACTCAGCCAAGTTTATTATGCCTTAAACGCTTGAAATGATATTTTCAAAAATATTTTAGGCTGAGCATCGTGTTTTACTGTTGCCCGAGTGGCTTGTTGATCTTTGACTGGGTAAGGCCGAGGGCCTGTATTGTAAGGATACGTTTGGATCGGGCTGCACGCCGCAGCAGTGTTATACTGATATTGATATGAGGCCAAGGGCCTAGATTGATGCCACGAGATGGCTTGATATTGCGCTTGGGCCGTAAGGGGCCCCTCCCGGAGTCTGCATACCCCTAGTGAGCGCCGTCGACGATAAACGGATCGGGCTGCACGCCGCAGCGGTGTGTGGATCGGGCTGCACGCCGCAGCGGTACTAGTACTCTTCTGTGTGTTTACTTTATTTCATTTGCCTGCCTTTACCTGTTGTTTGTGCTACTTCATGTGATATCTACCGGATTGCCTGACATTATTTGTTAATTGAGTGTGGTGCCCGAGGGGCGGACTTCTGTGCTTATCTGCACTATTTGATTTGCATTGGTTTGCATACTGTTGAAAAAGTCGTTTTCAAAAGAGGTTCTAAACTGAGCTAAGATATTTCTAAAGATTTCACAGCTTCACTGCTTTTCTCAAAGGGTTTTACACTACTTCTATATAGCATGATGATATGTCATACCTGATTTCTTACCGCTCAGTTGTTATTTACCTTTATTACTCACTGAGTTGGAACACTCACTTTACTCCCTGCACCCCGTGTGCAGATGCAGGTATTTATTCACCCGGTAGCGGGTTTGGCTGATCAGAGTCAGAGATATAGGAGTTTTAACGAGGTGACTGCCAGCGTTCGCAGCATCGTTCTTCTCCCTTTGTTCATTATTCTTGATTAGTGTATTTATAGACCTTGTGGTTGTACTTACATTCTAATAGATGCTCGTGACTTGTGACACCCCGACTAGGGCAGTGTGGGGTTGTAATTCCGCTAATTAATATTATTAAGTCATATTTTAGCTGTTTATTCATGTTTAAATTATTTTTGAAAAGACGAGTTGGGTTAGTTGGCTGGCCTCGTCTTCACGAGAGGTGCCATCACGACCAGTGCGGTGTTTGGGTCGTGACAATCCACCCTCCCAAATAAATAATAAAAATCAATTGGCCCAAACCTCCTAGGGGATGGTTCAAATTGAATGTTGATGCCAGTTTTCATAGCTATAACCAAAATTGTGATATATGTGGTGTTTTCAGAAATGCAAATGGTAGTTGGTTTTACAAAACCAATCCATGCAAATGGCTCACTAGCAGCAGAATTGAAAGCTCTACGATAAGGTCTAAGGACGGCAAAGGAGTGGAAACTCTTCCCACTTGAAATAGAGACAGACTGCTCAGAGGTAATCCAGGCTTTACAGATGGGTAACATATTATTTAATAAAATTGTTAATAATTGCAGGTCGTTAATGCACCAGCAGAGGGTTACTCTCCAACACACTTTCAGGCAGGGGAATAGGATTGCTCATCAACTAGCAAAAAGGAGCCTAGGAATGGATAACCAAGTTTTTGGAGCAGCTGAAAGAAGTAATGCTCAGAAGATCAGTAAAAAAGTTTTTGTTGTACCACCTAGTGATGTAATAGATTTTGTGGAAAGTGATAGACTAGAAACTACTACTCATGAAAAGCTATTATGTAATGAAGTTTGCCAACCGTTAGCAAGCTTAGGGAACCAATGTGTCCTTCGTGATGCATCTTATGTTAATCATGTACTAGACGTTCCTTAGTTTTATATATATATATATATATATATATATATATATATATATATATATCCTGTTTGCTAAAAAAAAAGTACTAGTATGTTTTATAATGTTTAATAACTCTTTTCCTTTTTCATGTAAAATATACTAGTAATGTTGTTGACGTTTGCTTCATATTTTTATTTTCCATAATTAATGTAATGAATGCATTTATAATTCATATGACACAAAATGAACTTCATTTTAATTGTTAGAAATGAATAAATATTTTTAATTTATACAAAAATATTGCATATCTGTATTTTAACTTTTATATTATTAATTCCTGCATAATTGATTTGTTTCTAAATCACACAAAAGTATTATGATGTACTAGCTAACGCATCGCTACAGCTTTTACTACAATAAATAATGAAAGAGCGTGATCTTGTGCCCGCATTTAGGCTTTCTTCTTATTTTTCAAAACTTAGTTGACTAGCCAAAGACACTTACAATTGCACGAGATTATGTCATCAATCCCCCAGCTTTAGAGTTATTATCCAAACAAAATCTACTAGTTTGAATATATCTGATTATTGACCAAGCTTACTATGACTGAGTTGGATAAAAACTACGAATTTCTAAATCATATGATTTTCTTTCATAAGAAGTAAATATAAATGAATACCCTCTCAGTCTCGTTTTAAGAATTAAAGGAAGACCGAAATTGCTCTTGCTAATAAATTAAATGAGTGGTGTTGAGATCCATACTTTTTTTTTTTTTATTTAGTAAAATATTGTTCAACTTTTTTACCCTCTAAAAATAAATGTTATATTGAACATAATTGTAATAGGATATTTAAATCACCTAATATTTTGATTATTAAATATTTCCTTATTGAACTAAGTAAGAAGTCCTACGTTTTAGACTCTAGCTATCATAACATATTGAACGACGTTAATCTATATGATTTTATGAGTCCCAAAGAAAAAAGAAAGGCAACAGATAGTGCCTAGAAAAAATCAAAAGTGAATTCAAATATCAACTTATCTTCACTAAATATAATATAAGATAGAGGAAGCTATTGTATATCCCATTTTTGTAAACGTATAATAAAGGGTCTAAAAATATCTATCATATCTTTTAATTATGAAATAAATAATTAAGTTTTTGAATTAACTAATTAGTAAATGAATCCAACTTAACTATTTTCAAATTTATCATATAAATAAAATTATTTAAGTTATAATGTAAAATATTAACTTAATAATTATGCTTATTTTTTAGACTTTACATTGTCATTATTAATTTTTTCATTTCCAATCTCTAAAACCCAAATGATTCAATTTTCAATTTGTGTTATTTAATAAATATTTGAAAATCACGCTAAAAGCATTTTTGTTTTTGTTTTCAGTATTAGGTCATATAAACAATAATAATTTTCCGACATAAGTCCTCGTGAATTACAAGACATCTGAAAAATTTGTGCGACGGAACTTCTTCATTTATTGAGCTAGCTAAATAGAAACGATATTTATTATTTTTATTTTTTATATTTTATAATTTTATTATGTACGTAATTCTTTAAAGATATAGGGTACACGTGCAAAGCGCGTATCCTAAAACTAGTATAAAAGAAAAGTATGAAATTCTTATCCAGTAGGTAAATTATGTCGTTAAGGATAAATTATAATGCTAATTTTAAACAGTTTTCAACTAGAGAAATATGTCATCATTCTTTAAATATACTAATAAAAAAGGGATACCACATAAAATAGAGTATTATATACACAATACTAATTAATCATAAAATAAGATTACTGTAAAGAAACTACCAACATATATGTCAAATGCATAGAATCAACGGATAAGGATCAAATATGTCCCTCTACTGTGAGAAAAGGATCACTTTTATTCTTCGTTATACTATTAGTTAAAAAATACCCTCTACCGTTACCCCAAATGGCTTAAATATACACTTTTTCGTTAAGCTATTCAATGTGGACATCCAATCCTACGTTGCACTGATATTTTGGTGAGGTGGACACCACGTGACATGCCATGTCACGTTCCCCTGCCCAATTTATCCCCTCCCCTCCACTTCCTCCACCACTAGCACTTCCTCCCCTTCCACGTCTTATCTGAAAATGGTGCCAACAGAAGCTTAATAATATAGTGTTCAAAGATGGTCAGATTTAAGGACGCCCACTAGCCTGTTGTTTCCATCTTCTTCTTCATCAAAACTTTTTCTCTTCCTTCCAAAAATTTAATAGCCCAATTAGTTTATCCGGGCATAGTTGTTGCAGCTTCTACCAAAAATGGCATGTAAAAATATTATAGTTAGCCTCTTCTATTTTGGGCTAAATACTATAGCTAGCTCTTCTATGATCTATTATAACTACACTGTTCTGAATTGTACTATGCTAATATAGTACCAGCATCATCAACACTTTCGCAGGCTAATACAGGAATCGTTTATATATTTTGGTTGACGTGTAAAAAGCGTAGAGCATTAATTTAAAAACTATATATTATTCAATTGCTTAAGTTTTAATGCGGCTTGAAATTATGAATTTATTCTTCAGCTGTAGATCTTATCAATTGAACAATAGTCCTTTATCATAAAGAACCCCAATTTCGCCCAAGCGCAATATAATTCCTACTACCGAATGTTTGATAAAGTGTTGGACTTGGTGAACTATCCTGAACTTAGTACTAAAGGTTTATGCCAGTTAAAGTTAGAAAAGATATACATGCAAAGAAAACGTCGCACTTCTTGAATTGCAAGTGGAAGAAGAAGATGTGGAGGGAGGGGTAAAATGGGTTGGAAATATGTGGTGGCATGCCATGTGTGTCCGTTTTATCAAAAATTTAATGCCACATAGGATTGAGCGTCCACCTTGGGCAGACTTAACGGAGAAGGGGTATATTTGAACCATTTAAGTAACAGCGTGGGTATTTTTATACGGATAATATAACGGAGGGTAACAATGATCATTTCTCATAGTAGCGAGAGAGGCATATTTTGCCCTTTTCCCTATAATCAATCTTAAAACACAATACTCTAGCTCAAGGTAACATACTGAGACAAAATAAATTACTATATTTAAACTATATTTAGCGTTAGACATATTCTTTTCACTTTACTATTGTTTGTATCATGGATAAGAAGACGAGAGACAAGAAAAAGAGAAAAACTATGATAAGCGTTAAATGAGTAGTGTTTTCAAAAGAAATTAGGGTAATTCTCAATGTAATTATGTCAAATATCATTACTAGAATTCCTGCATAAAGCGACCAAAATTTAGCGACCAGAGTTGGTTTGCCAAGAAAAGCGACCAAAGTTGGTCGCTAAACTGGTGAAAATAATAAAATAATGATTTTAAATAAATTAGCGACCAACGTTGGTCGCAACTTGGTCGAAAATTTTGTCAAACTGTTGACTGGACTAGTCAGACTTGCTTGGTCAAAGAATTACTCAGATTAGCGACCAATGTTGGTCGCTTCATGGGACCCACTTATTAAATTTTAATAATTATAACATTATTTTTTTAAAAATAACAAAATATAAATAAATAAAATTTAAAATTAGCGATCAAGGTTGGTCGCTATATAAAGAGAAAACAGGTTGAGACCAACTTTGGTCGCTAATTTGGGACCCAGTTATAAAATTTTAATAATTATAATTTTGTTTAAAAAAAATTATAAAATATAAATAAATATAATTCAACTTTAGCGACCAATGTTGGTCGCTCAGTAGAGTATAGACCAACTTTGGTCGCTAAGCTCGGACCCGGTTAATATTTTAAATATAATAAAAAAGATAAATAAATCTGATATAAGTTTAGCGTCCAACTTGGGTCGCTAATTTAAAATTATGTATGTTTAGCGACCAAAGTTGGTCGCTATTTAGGTCAACAAAGGTCAAAATTAAAAATCACTTTTGTATTTAGTAAATAAAGAATATAAATGTTAGTCGTTAACACTTTTGTAATACAAGGGATGAATAGTACTACGAAGCGTGCGTGTGTGTCTATATATATATACTTACGTTATACTATGCACTAAGTATAAGTGTATTAGGTAATATTATATCGAATGTAGCTTTTATATATATAACATATATACTTACGCTATACTATGCACTAAGTATAAGTGTATTAGGTAATATTATATCGAATGTAGCTTATATATATATATATATATATAATATATATACTTATGCTATACTATGCACTAAGTATAAGTGTATTAGGTAATATTATATCGAATGTAGCTTATATATATATATATATATATAATATATATACTTATGCTGTACTATGCACTAAGTATAAGCGTATTAGGTAATATTATATCGAATATGGCTTATATATATGTAATATATATACTTACGCTGTACTATGCACTAAGTATAAGCGTATTAGGTAATATTATATCGAATGTAGCTTATATATATATATATATATAATATATATACTTACGCTATACTATGCACTAAGTATAAGCGTATTAGGTAATATTATATCGAATATACTATATCTACATATATATATATATTCTATACACTTAGTATATATATAGTATACACTATACACTTAGTATATATATATATATAAGTGTGTGTGTGTATCTATATATATATATATATATATATANATTTATGGGATGATTTGCAAAGGCAATGGCTTACAACAGAGTTCTTAGAGAAGAGCGAAAAAGGAAAGAAAGCCCGGGCATCTGAGAAGGGAGGATCCTTGCATACTGGAGGTGCGGTCAGCCTAGGGACGATAAAACGAAGAATGGTACGTAATTGCTTAATTTACTTTAATTTTCTTAGTATATGTATTCTGTTTATTAACTAAAATTTATGAGTTTTCAGGAAAAAAAAGTTGGGGCGTCCGATGAACCAAGATGAGCTCTTCAAGGAGACTCATATTGTGAAGAAGAAGAAAGAGACGGACCAAGAAAGGTGGGTCGAGGGCCGAGCCTCGACTGTACAAGTAAGTTTTCACTTTTCATTAAGAATTTTGATTTACTTTTATACAAATTTGAAAATAGTAATTCACATATTATTTTTCTTATAGGGTCGCTTCACAGCTGAAGTGGAGCAATTCATACGCAGTCAGCCACCTAATGAGTCCGGCACGCCAATCCAACTATCGGACGAGGATACTGAGAGAATGTGGACGCAGGCTGCTGGCGGTCCAAAAGGGGGGAAGGTATACGGGCTTCCTAATAAGAAATTCCATCGCTATAAGTGTGGAATGCAAGGAATAGGGACTTCCTCCCAAGCCGAGCAACTTGATGGGGAGAGCCTCTCCTCTATGCGAGAGACTGTGGCAAAGCTCACATCCGAGCTAGAAGCCGCCAAGGAGAGAGAAAGGCTTAGAGATATGCAGTACTCTGGCATGCAAGCTCAGTGCAAGGGCATGCAAGAGCAGATCAAAACTCTCCTAGCTTCTGGCAATTTTCCAATTCCCCGGTCTCGTGAGCCATCGCCAGAGGCTCGCCTTCCCCGTGCTCATTCCCCCCGTCCTCCCCGTGGTCATTCTTCCCATCATCGAAAATAGCCCATTCTAGATACCGTCATGGTGAAGAAAGTTCATCAGACGGTGATGATAATAATGTAGAGAACAATCTTTGAACTTATAAGCTTATGCTAGACAAATATATTTGGTTTTCGAATGGTTCTGTAATAACATTTAACTTATTAGTTTGCTAATTAGCTTAAAGTATAAAGTTCTATTGAACTTTATACTTTGTTCGTTATAATTGTTGTTGTTGTTGTTGTTGCTGTTGTTGGCATATTTGCCTATTTAGGAATTTTGGTAAGCTGGCAGGTGGTGTAGCTGCCAAAAGAGGCAGTTCTTGCCAGCAATATACCAAGAAAAGCGACCAACTTTGGTCGCTATTTGGTCGCATTTCTATTAAAAAAAACAATTTTCTATGAAATAGCGACCAAGGTTGGTCGCTATTTAACCCAGATTTCCCAAGTAGCGACCAAGATTGGTCGCTATTTACCAGAAAAATAACAATTTCTGGAAATATGGCGACCAGGGTTGGTCGCTTATTAATAAATAAAAAAATTAATTCATGTATTTAGCGACCAACTTTGATCGCTTATTTAAAAAAAATAATTAAAAAATTTATAGTATAGCGACCAACATTGTTCGCCATTTTCCAGATTTTAAAATATAATATTTCATATACAGACCAAAGTTGGTCGCTATTTTATAATTAATAATAAATAAAAAAAACGAAATTTACACAAATGAGACCAACTTTGATCGCAAAATTTATAATATTAAAATAATATAGCGACCAAAGTTGGTCGCCAGTGTCTTTACCGGAATATTTGGTCCTTTGACTTGAGAGAATTAGCGACCAACTTTGGTCCCTAAGGTAAAGGGACCAGCTTAATATCGACCAGGCACGTTTGGTCGCTTTTTGGCCAATAAGCGACCAACAGTGGTCGCTTTTTGTGGTCGTTTTTTTCCGAATTTCTAGTAGAGTATCAACTTGAAATGAATGTTACGAGCAAAAGCCTCAATATGCCAAACACCCTATTATAGCATGGGAATCTCACTAACGAGGAACAAATCTGTAAGTTCTCGAGAAAACTCAATGCTATATCGTCACAAGAAAGAAGAATAAGATTTATATACCGATTTAGTTTTTCATGACAGACAAATATAAGTATAATACATATAAAAATATAAAAATAAAAGATATCAGGATTTGTGTTCAACAAAAACAACTTATTTGTAATTGCTTTCGTTTTATTCTTAAAAAGTAAAAAGAGGGTGAGTAACGTGAGAAAGAAAATCGTGATATGTTTCTATTTCGTCTCCATGCGATTTCAGAACTAGATTTCTTTTATCTTTAATAGAAATTTTTAGAGGCAAGAAAAACTTCAGTATTCAGAAACTTATATATTCATTAGAAAATACGTGAAAGGGGTTTAATTTACGCGGATCTAGTTCAATATCTATAATCAAGGGCGGCTTCATAAAAGTAGTAACCTAAAGCCAAATTTTAATAAGAGCCTTATGCCTTTTTATTAGTACATATATACATATATATGTAAAAAAAATTAATCTTGCCATCTTTTCATACTTGTTGTTTATAGTATATATTCTTAAATGATATAAAGTCTTTAACTTCACATAGTAATATTATTATTTATATTATAAAAGGGTAATTTAAATAAATGAGATGTTAGACATGTACTTGCAATATGATACCTTTAATATTGTTGTAAAACATATATTTACTAATATGTCACGACCCGAAATTTCCACCGTCGGGACCGTGATGGCGCCTTCTAGGCAAGCCAACCTTAAAGTTTTATTAGCCAATTTCCTTTACGTTTCAGTGATTAACAATAAACGAGCTAAACTAGTCGAAATAAATGTGGAAGTAAGCAAATAGCCTCTTTGTTTATATTCTATAACTTACTACCTAGAATACGGTGTCACAATCCACGAACGTTCTAAGATTTTACTATAAGCATTTGTCCAAAATAAAATACAACTGTTTACGAAATAAGGAAAACAACAAAGTATGGGGTATAGGATGGGACGCCAGGGCCTGCGGAAGCCAGCAGGACTACCTTGGGTCTCCAAGCAAGTGAACCCTACAGCCACCTCTCAATCAGCACGAACCTGCTCCAAAATCTGCATAGGAGGTGCAGAGTGCGGTATCAGTACAACCGACCCCATGTACTAGTAAGTGCGGAGCCTAACCTAGGGGTGTTCAAAATCGAATCGAAATCGAAAACCGAACGAAAACCGAAGCTTAATGGCTTTGGTATCGGGTTAACGGTTTAACGGACGAGGAACAGATTGAATCTTTTTATTAAACGGTTTGGGGGCGGATTATTCAATTTTTTTAACGGATAATCCGTTAATCCGTTATATATATATATATATATATATATATCAAAAACCCTTCCACTTCCAGTACTCTATCTCTAACCCTAGTCTAGGGACCGTAACAAGAGATGCTCATGCGATATAGTTATCAATGATAGAGTTCCCCACTTGGATTAAAGCCAAAAAGACATAGTCTTAGAGCTTTACGGTAACTTATTCTCACTCGGTCATCCTGTCATATCTTTTACACTCAGCTCATCTTCTCATAAGCTCATGTAATACTAAGCTTAGCGCCTCTCATAAAAGTTGACAGATGTACACTTTAACCTTAGAACAGTCGTGTCACCTTGCTTGAACTAATCAAACATTCTCTGTAACCCACATATTCCACTAAATAGAAGGAAACTTTTAGTAATTAGTACTACATAAGAAGTCATACACCATCAGACCTCTTTAAAGGATATAATTATACCTATCTTAGTCCTTGTCCAACGTCTTACAGTAACCTTATCATGGTTGCCACTCTCTATGCAATGTGTTCTGGTTTTTTCACTCTACAACACAGGACACACTGCATCATTCTTATGTAGGCGTTAACAGACATGTATGTCTAGACTCAATATGTAATTTCCTATTCTGAATTTGTATTCTAGGTTGTCAGCAAACAATTAATGCACGCAATATAGATTGAATTAGGCTGATAAATCACCCGATAACCGCCTGATAAGAGCTAAACCGATACCAATCCGCCCAGTATCTTATCGGGTGGCTAGCGGATTATTACATTTAAAAGCCGATAACCAATAAGCCAAACCGTTAAGAGTAAATAACCGCCCAATGCGCCCGATAAGCAGCCCTATCCATCGGCAGGGTCAGCGATACCCTCGTCCAGAGAAATCACCTGTAGCACTACCTCCCCCATCCGCAGTCTCTCCTCACTAACTCAATATGCTCCTCTTTGATCGAAGACATAGCCTTCAAAGTAAATTCCCACGGGTCCTGAGCGCTAGGAGCGGAACTCTCCCCTCTCTGCCAGGCAAACCCCGAAGTAGCAGTCATGGCTATGGCAATACTAGAAGAGCAAAAGCAGGAACCTACACAAACACTCTGATGCTAAGGTAATGAAGGACTCGACGCAGAAATGAAAGGATAGCTTTCTAAAAAAAGTGGGATCTCCCAAGAAGCGGGAGCAACCCCATATATATATGTGGAAACCGCAACGATCCGCCTACCCAAGATAGGCTCCGGGAGGCCAATGACTGCGATACGAGTCCCGAGGTGGAACCCAACCTCTAGGACTGCCATCAAACAAAAGTTAGGCTTTAAGAAGCCAACGGCTCCATCTCCAGTTCCGAGGTGGTACCGACCTCATGGACCTCCATCTGCAAAAAAATTAGGCTCCAGGAAGCCTTCAGCACCATTACAGAGCTCAAGATGGTATCCGACTTCAAAGATTCCCCTTAAGAAGAAGAACGAGCGTTTCGAGCTCCGCCCATAAAGGCCCGACCTCAGGACACCGCCTAAATATGGATAAACCCTCATCTAGGACCTATCTACAACGTTTTAAAAAAAAAGGTTATCTACGCCGAGTTCAAAGCAAATCTCCAGGTGCCCTAAGCTGACCCTCACTCAGACACTGCTCTCAAAAACCTCAAGATTCGAGCTAGTATCTCCATAAGAATCGAGGGCCCGAGTCTGTCGGCCCGAGGAACAACGGTGGGCTCAGAAAGGAGCCATTTCTATCAACCAAAGACCGGAAAGAATACTCGCATCCGAGTTAGATATTGACAATCGTCAACAGAGACATACATTCATGATCCCCACAAATATAAAAGAATATGGAAAGCATCAAAGGCAGAAGTCAAGAAGTAAAAGCCTAAAACCTAACCTACCCTCGAAGGTCCATCTCCGGTAGCAGCATCCCTGAGGCGCTGCCTCCTCGAGCATGCATCCTCGAAGGTAATACCTTCGACGCAGAAGAGGCAGAAAAGAGAGACATAGCCCGCCGAAACCAAAGGTTGAAGATCCGGCGGGCCCCAGTCTCGACGGCCGGTTGTGCCATTTTATCCCTTGGGAAAAGGATCCAAGGAATGAAGTGCCTCACCAGGCCAGGGTAGGAGAGTGAGCAGCGGTGTATAATCCGAACACTCTCCCGAGCAGCGGTATAGAGTCCGAACGCCTTTCTAGACCGAAAGAAGCCGGCCACCACTGCCTCATCGCCTCGAGCCAATAGCGACAGCAGTAGTAGTCGCAACAACAACAACAACATCAACAGAACGGTGTGATCCCGCTCGTGAAGGGAAGCTCAGGTAGGTGGCCGCCGCAAAGCTGATAAGAATGCTGCCACACAACCTTAAGGCCGTGAGCCCCAAACATGGTGGTTAACAATAAAGGAAGATAGTGAGAAGATAGTGAAGAGAAACAGATGAATGAATGAAAGAAAACACTTAGCTGAGAAATGGCGGCAGAACACCCCCATTTATAGGGGGAGATCACACGGCCTTCGATGCCTTTGAAAGACGGATCGGCTGGCGCAATCAATGCATTCTTGAAAGCTGAATCGACAGCAGTACTGTCACTTTGAAGAACGGGAATCGACAGTGCATTGAATGGCACCGAATAGATAAGTCTATGGGATGTCCCGGTTATCATAAAGGCTTACGTCGTAGGTTGCGTCACCATTATGACATCGCCGCAGGGAGCCCGGAGAGTCGGGCGTCAAAATCGTTTCCAATCACTTTGTTCTAGGAAATGCGGAGACTATCTGTATACGGCAAAATCGGAGCTTCCAATTTCCCGTCATCGAGGCATTTCGGAAGATCACCTCGAAGCCTCGAGGCTGCAAAGATACGCTCGAGTCTTCTTCTTTGGAGCTCGTCGGCACCCGGTATGAAGAGAATATCGGACGAGAGTAGAATAAAAGTGGGGAGTCCACAAGACGCGGCTAAGTCTGACAAAGCCTAGCCGGGCTACTCTGGACCCTAATCGGGGTGTCACATCTAGCTGTCCCTTCTCCATACCTTTACAACTAATGTATGTCTTAGCATATAAGCTTCCCCCCTTATGTATAAGGGGGATCTTTACTATTTTAATAGAGGACTCATGTTGCTCCAACTATTCTACAGAAGATAAATAAGAACTCTCTCTCTCTCTTTTCTCTCTAGCATACTCTCTTGACATTGTTGCTCTATTTTATTATCTTCATACTTGTTCTTCATTTATTGCTTATCATTGGCCATAAAGAGCCTCCTTTAATATTATTGCATCTGTTAGCCCTTCCCCGACTGCCTCTGATAGCTCGAGCCCGAGCTCGAGCTCGGGAATCGACCTCGAGGCCCTAAACCGTCTAGCTCGAGGCCCTGAACGGCTATCTTTCGGTTCGATTACGACTCCATTTTAGCTCGCATCTCGCCCTTAAACTTCATGTACATAGCATCAACTGCTCTAAAACTAGCATAAAATAGATCACGTATTTTTAGAGTCCCATCAACAAATTTAATTGTTACTACCATTTTCACGGTAAACAAGTAGAACCCTCTTACCCACCATGATTGCAACATCATGAGTCTTCCTGTCAGCATACATCCTCTGCTTGGACTGCGCCGTATGGAGCTACCCCTGAATCAACTTTACCTTCTCCAAAGCATCACGGACTAGATTAGTGCCCAACAACCTAGCCTGCCCAGGCTCAAATCAACCAACCAGAGAACGACATCTCTTCCCATATAGACCTCGTACGTAGTCATCTGGATGCTCGATTGATAGCTGTTGTTTTAGGCGAACTCTACTCATAGTAGAAACTGATCCCATGAGCCCCCAAAATCAATAACACAGGCACTTAACATGTCCTCAAAGATTTGAATAGTGCCCTCAGACTACCGTCTGTCTATGAATGAAATACTGTACTTAGCTCGACCATCGTTCCCAACTCACTCTGCACGACTTTCCAAAAATGCAATGTGAATTGTGTGCCTCGATCCGAGATAATAGACACGAGCACATTATGAAGGCGAACAATCTCATGAAGATAAATCATAGCTAACTGCTCTGAAGAGTAGGTAGTCATGACCGGAATGTAGTGCACAAATATAGTCTGTCTGTCCAATATGACCCACACACGGATCTCCACTTCTACTCCGGAATATCAAGCAGCTGAAACAAACCACCCGGTCTCTAATGCTCGTACTTAACCTGTTAAGAGTTCAAACACCGAGCTACATACTCCATAATATCTTTATTTTTCTTTCTACACCAATAGTGCTACTTGAAATCATGGTAGATCTTTGCGGCGGCCGGGTGAACGGAATACCGTGAACTATGGGCCTTCTACAAAATTAGCTCCCTGTAAGGCCCCGAAAATTTTTGCTAAAGAATTTATGGTTTCGTGGTGCCGAGGTAGGCTCATGTGTTTAAAAATTATAGAAAACAAGCAATGGTGCGAGCTTTTGGGAGGTATGTAGAACCCCGAGAAAAAAAATTGAAGTACTTAAGCGCTATTAAGAAAGTTGATGTGTGCTAATTATATTATTTTGTATGCAGACGAGGACTATTAATATGATGGATATTAATTGGGCATGATAATAAGTGTACGAGGCATATTATAAGTGATGTGGGGTCTAAGGAGAGGCCTAAGTCCAAGTCAAGTTGAAAAATTACATGATAGACTAAAGTTCCACATGAGTACGCACAAGACCACACTTTGGACGATCATATCTACATATATATATATATATATATATATATATATATATATATATATATATATATTTGTATATATATATATATGTGATGCATATCAAATAAAAGAACATTGAGTGTAGTTTCTAACGCTTCAAACCGTTCGTCATTTGGACACTCCTACAAGAAGTTATGACCAAATTACCAAAAGCTGGCAGAATGTGATTCTACGGCCAATTGTGCGACAGCAAAACAATTGTGCGAACCACAAAAGTGGTCTGTGAACCGCAAAATGGTCGTAGACCTGTCAAGTGCAGCCCAGCTCTGGCCATCAATTTTGCAGTCCATTGTGCGACCCGCATACCCGTTCCGCGGTCCATTCTGCAACCGCAGACCTGAGTTTGGAGGGTTCATTTTCCTATTTTCATAACCCGACCCCATTTTGATAAATACGTTTTGGGGCTTATTTTGGGCCAATTATATGATCATATTAGAAAGAGGGAAGAGCACTTTAGAGAGATAAGGAGGAAACCTAACATCCCAATCATCCAATCTTGCACCATTCTTCAAGAATCAAGGAAGCCAATCACTAGATCATCATCTTTCTAGGTAAGCCCTACTCTTAAGCTTTTATGCAAGAGGTTATGAATTCAAATATATTGTGGGGTTAGAAATAGGACATGCATGTGACACTAGGTTGTAGTATGTGGGGTTAATGGATCATTTTGGGTAGTTTCTCGTTGAAATTGGTTGAGGGAGGAAGGGATTACCATTGTAGAGTCTAGTGATCTATTTTGCATGCTAGGTGTTTGACAAAATTCTAAAGAGAGTTACACCCTGGGAATCCTTCTATGTTATTAATTGATTTTCCCTATCTTCCTATAGATTGTTATTGCTAGAAATGTTGGGGCGTTGTAGTAACTTAAGGAAAGCTCAAAGAAGGTATGTTGGCTAAAGTACTCTCTTAGAATTGAATTCCATGATGTTCCTGTAAGTTTCAAGTATGGTTGTCCCAAGTTCCTTATTCTATGTTCCGAGTTGTTCCCAATAAATTCGATTGTCCCTTATAAGCAAAGTGATGAGAATTATGTATTCAAAACATTTTCCGAATGTTCCTATCTCATTATGCTATCCTTTGGGAATGTGTGCAAGAATGATACGTGTATTAAAATTCTATGTCTTTGAGTTGTGTTTTACATAAAGGTTATGATGCCAAATCGTGTGAGAAAATCTCAATATGCTTAAGACTCTTAATTGTTCATGTGTGTACCTAAAGTCTTGATTGGAAATGTATTGTTATTGATAATTTATAAAGATGCTTGAAAATAAAATAAGCGAATTGGGAATATAAAGTGTGGCCAACGTGCCAAGAATGAAAGTTATACTTGTGGCTAGTGGTTCCAATGGAATGAGATGATGTGAGAAAGATTATGATATGAGCTTTGATTCAATTGTTCCAAATTGACGTCGAAAATAGAATTGCCTAAAAGCTTATGTACTCAAATGATGCCCACATGTGGCTATTTTAACTACTGCTATGCTTTGTAGGCATTTTTGATGTGTTTTGGTTCTTACATATTCGTGAGTTAAAATTGTGTATTGCCCGTTTTGGAAAAAAGTATTTCAAGAATAAGTGATGTGTTACTTGTTTATGATTTTAACTTGTGCTTCGATTGCCAGACATTTTACTCCATTTCTTGAAAAGAAATCCATTGTGTTTAAAACCTTCATTACTAATGAACCTAAAGTTGTGATTTCTAAAATATTCTATTTGTTATATTTATTATGACCCATGAAAGGGAAAAATTGAAAGTGTGGAATGTGAAATACGGCCATATTGCCATGAATGAAGAATCATATGTATGGCCAAGAGAGCCAATGAAATAATGACGGTGAAAGTGCCAATGAGGCTATATATGGTATGAAAAGTTATGAGGTAAATGCATTTGTATTGTTGTTTCCTTTGTAAGCAAATCAAAAATATTTTTGGGTGTATCGATAGTTACCGAGGAAGGGTAGGTTGAAATAACCTAATCCCAAAACTATACGTGCCGGTGTAGGAGTGGATTGTAATTATTTCCCCTTATTTGGGATGAGATTGATGTGGATGAGATGATTGATAGAAAAGGATGATGCCGATTGATCACTACCTACTTCGCACCAATAAAAGGTAGCAAGAGAGGGTTGCAATAGCTTTTACCCGATATGAGGGTCGGGGTCGAATTCCTCAGGGAGCTAGAAAGGGAGTTGATGTATCTATTTAGTCTAGAATCGTGTAATTGTTCCAAATGTCACTTCCAACATTTTTGGGTTTTCTTTTATAAACTACTATTATAAAACTACTAATTAGATTTGAGACTAGATTATGTTAAGAGATAATTGCTAAGAGTTGTATCTAATGGATTCAAGAGCACTAGGGTAGTGACTTTCACCGAGGTGGCTAATTGACGGGTAATTGCTTCTAAAGCTTGATTGACATTATTGGGGAAATATGTATAACCGTTGCACAATCTTACCCACTCTCACACCTCTCGGTAGAAAGAGTGATTTTTCCCAATTGACTCTCTCGAGACCAAATGGGTAGGCAAATTAGCTCAAGCAACCAGGGTACAAGTCGGGTAATTACTCTCTCGAGGTTTAACCCTTTAATTGGGACTATCAATTATCTTGAGTCCATCCCAATTCCTTGTTGGGTCAATTTTGGAGACTTAGGCTCTCTCTCTCAAAAAGAGCCAAGTCAACTTAGCACAAACCAGTGTTTTCAACCACCAATTCATAAATTTAACCATAAAATTGACCCAAATACAAACACCCATAGTCAATCTAACCTTAAATCACAACACCCATCAATTACCCATACTAGGGTTGAGCCACAACCCTAGCTAATGGGTTTAGCTACTCATGCTTGAACAAGAAAATAGAGAAATAGATGAAGAAGAAGACATATTAATTAAACTCTAAAGTAAAATACAAGAATCTATCGTTAAAATTAAGCTAAGATGCCAAAAATGGCTACAGATGATGTTCTCACGAGCGCAGGTGCTAAAATAAAATAATTGATACCCTAAAAATGGAAAAAGGTTCTATTTATACTAAGCTGGAAAAACTGGACAAAAATGCCCCTGCGGGGTCAGTGCGGGCCGCACAAAATGAACTGCGGCCGCACTAGGCTCTTTGGACTTCAAATCCCGGCTCTCTGAACTTGGGCTTCGCAGACCGCGCAGAGTGGACCGCGGCCGCGGAGGCAGCTAGCGCGGTCCGCACAAACATGACCGCGGACCGCATGGCTTTGAAACTTGGTAATTTCAACTCTCTGAAGTTCTCTTCCGTGGACCGCACATAATGGGAGTGGGGCCGCGGAGCCTTCACCGCGGACCGCACAATGTGTACTGCGGCCGCGTTGCTTGAAGCTTGGTTTTGCCATTCTCTGAATCTACCTAGTGCGGACCGCACAGAATGGACTGTGGCCGCACTAGGTTTTATGCCTTACAATCTGCTCTCTTAATCTCCCTAGTGCGGACCACACAAAGTGTAGTGCGGCCGCACTAGGCCTGTTTGTCCTGAGTTTGCCATGTTTTTGGTACTTGTACAGATTTCACTCCTTTTGAGCCTTTGACATTTCGTTTCTTTGTCGATCGAACCTGCAATCAAGCACGACCTATGAGCCTTTTGGGACTGTTTTGTAACAATTTATAATCAAAGCGTAAGCAAGAAGGAGCATAAAACACGTCAAAATCCCTAGTTATCAACTCCCCCAAACTTAAGCTTTTGCTTGTCCTCAAGCAAACAAAATAAGACCCACGCCTTAAGGGAAAATCCAAGAATTTTCAGCTATCCTAAAGTAACCTCAACAAGCATCAATTGGGACTAACAATTGCCCTCAATACGAATGCATGATAAACAACCTTTAACCTTTGAAAAACCATGGATCAAGTGCGACACAAGAGCATCAAGAGTTGACTCAACACATCAAAGAACTCTTTCAATTACTTTGGTCATTGTGGATCCCAAACTCACACATCCTCAACTCTCCCTAAGCAAACCTCACCTTTTTAGAGTATTGACACACAAAACGAGGTTAATGGGAATTCACTCATCTCTCTCAAGAAAAGGTCACAAGTCCGGCTCTAGGTACCATATGCTTGCCCCTTATGTAAGTATCCACTAATGTAAGCGTCATTCAACTCAAGATCATATAGGGCTTTTGTGGAGTTATTGTGAAGGCTTTTGGTTCAGGGTAGAAAATGTTTTGGTCTAAGTGGGATCCATCTTCTCTTAATCACTTCTTTTGATTCATTTGGCATAATTCACTTGACTCTTTGAGTCATTTCACCTCTTTCCAAGGGGTTAGAGAGACACATTGTCACTTTTTCTTATGCATTTCAAACCTTTTCTCCTTTTTCGACTTTCCACACCTTTCTTTCTTTTTCTTTGCTTTTCTTGAATCCTTTTTTATTCTTTTTCACATTGAACTTTCTTTATGTCTTTTTGCTCTTCTTTTTTTTTCATTGCTTTCCTTTCCTTCATTTTTGTGACTTATACCACTTTGTTGTTATCCTCGTCTCTCCCCCCAAACTTATACTTTTGCCATGTGCTAAAGGAAAGATTTGGGTGCCAAGAGAGGGTATCTTTTAGAACGGGTATAGGCTTGTAACATGGTTCTTGAAAGAAGAAGGTCTAAGGCTCAAAAGGGTTAACTAGGGATCATATCATTGGTAGGCTATGGAATTTGTTCAACTATCATTTGGATCAAAGAGAGCCTATACTCACTTCTCAAGTCAAGTTTCAGTTAAGATTTCGCCTCAACAAACATTCAGGGCAAGTTCTAGACCAATGGCTCGGGACTTTGACTCGCAATTCGATTTCTCACCACACAAGCTAAGGGTTAGCTAAAGACATCGAGTCGGGGGCCCACAACGACCTTAGATACGATTTGAGCACACAATGGTCCGAAAAACCATTTGATGATTGTCGGTCAACACAAGAGTCTCAAGGCCGCGACTTTCACCATCCTAAACACAACAATTTGTTTTTGACCATGGGATCAAAGGCAAATGTGCTAGGCCCAAGTGAAGCTTTGCTTGAGGTACCCTTAACTATAAACTACCAAAAACAAAAACAAAAAAAAAAACGGACTCAAACCCTTAAGAAGGATACCATGTTGTCACGACCCCAAATCCACTAAGGGTCGTGGTGGCGCCGGACATCGCTGTCAGGCAAGCCAATCAAACTACTTAATCAAATTCTCATTTAAATATTTCCGAAAACACTTCTTTTATACATCTAAAACAATACATATTAAGTTCCTTCGAATTAATAATGAAACATTTAACAACCTTTAAAATTTGTGAATAAACCCAAATACATCCCAGAACCTGGTGTCACAAGTACATGAGCAATTTCCAAGAAATAATATAATACAACATCCGTCCGGAATACAGTGGACAGAAAGTAAACACAATATACTAGAAGGGACTATACTAGCTGCGGGCCGCCTCGAATAATGCAACTCACCTAGTCCCCGAATCATCCGTGCTGCTGCGCCCAATAGTCCACTAGAGTTACATATACCTGTGCAACAAAAATGCACAGAAGTGTAGCATGAGTACGAAAACAACGTGTACTCAATGAGTATCCCGTCTAATCTCGAAGAAGTAGAGACGAGATGGTCGACTTCGACACTTACTAGTGGTCCAATAATGATATATCAATAATATGTTAAATTGCGGATTTTTATAAACATGATATAATTCGATAGGTTGAAGCAAATGAACAATTTTTCCTTTATAGGAAATTTCCAAATTCCTTTTTATCATTTATACAATTATTCTTAAGCTGGAAAGAGGCTATAACAACTTTAATAAGTTTCAAGGCAGGCAATACAAGCATGCGCAAATCATGCCGAGGCGTACGGCCCGCTCCAACAGAAAATAAACTGTGCACTGCCGAGGGTCGAACGGCGCGAACCATAGATGCATCCATTTAATCTGCCGAGGCGTTCGGCCCGCTCCAAAATTAAACACACAGACAGTCAATCAAGAGTCCACACGGAGCAATTATCCAAGAATGTCAATCCTCTTTTAACCATTTAAGAAAAATGAAGTTTAATCCTTTTAGAAATTTATTTACTAATTCAATGTGATTTAAGTAATTCAAGCTGTCAATATGTTTACGATTAATCCAAGTATAGCATGCTTTTGGGTCCTAGACTACCCGGACAATAGCATAATAGTAGCTACGCACGGACTCTCGTCACCTCGTGCGTATGTAGCCCCCACAAATAGGAGCACATAACCAATTAACTCACCTATGGGGACAATTCCCTCTTACAAGGTTAGAAAGGAGACTCACCTCGCTCCGAAGATCCATAACCGGCATCCACGCTCCTCCGAAGACTTAAATTGACACACAAGCTCCAAAACTAGCCAATGATTATACAAATCCATTAATATATGCTCAATTACCCATTACAATCCAATTTATAGCATTCCCAACCCGATCGAAAAGTTGACAAAAATGCCCTCGGGCCCACGTGCCTGGAATCCGAAATTTTTCGAAGATAAAGTTTACCCATAGCCTCATGAACTCAAATATATGATTTTCTCTAAATTCCATACCCAAAATCGTGGTCAAAATCCAAGAATACTAGTTTTCTAGGTTTTCCCTCAAACCTCAAGTTTTCTACTATTTTCCAAGTCTAAATCCATATATAAACCTTGTATATACTCAAAACTAGTAGAAATCACTTAGCTCATGCTTGGTGATGAAAATGGCACTCCAAGGTTGCTCCAAAATCGGCTCCCATGTAAGAAATGAAGTGAAAATGAGCCAAACTTCGATTTTTAAAGAAACCTCTCTACCTCCAGCAATTTCCGCATCTGCAAAAATTTGACCGCATCTGCGGAAAATTTCCGCATCTGCGGTTATGACAGCAACCAGCACTTTTCTCGATACGAAAATGAGCATAACTCCCTCATACGATGTCCAAATTCGACGATTCTTTTTGCGTTGGCTCTGAAATTACAATACGGATCTAATGACTCAATAAAAACTTAATTTGGAGCTCATTTGATTAATATGGCACCCCTTTATGTCCAAAGAAACGACGTCGAAACATCAAATAAGAGCCCGAAACACACCCGAGGCCCCCGGGACCCCGACCAATCACACCAACCAGTCCCAAAACACATTACGGACTTGCTCGAGGCCGCAAATCACATCAAACAACGCTAAAATCATGAATCAACCCCTAATCCAAGCTTTATGAACTTTAGAACTTCCAACTTCTACTTTCGATGCTTAAACCTTTCAAATCACGTCCGACTGATCTCAAATTTTGCACACAAGTCATATTCGACATTACGGACCTACTCCAACTTTCAGAATCGAATTCCGACCCCGATATCAAAAACTCCACTTCCGGTCAAACTTCTCAAAAACCTTCAAATTTCTATCTTTAGCCAAATGGCTCCAAAATGACCTACGGACCTCCGAATTCACTTCCGATCGCGCTCCCAACTCCTGAATCACCATACGGAGCTGCTCCCAGACTCAGAATCCCAAACGGACATCGATATCACTGAAATGCACTTCAACCCAAACTTATGAAATTTCTTTCAAAATGCTACTATCCACAATAGGCGCCAAAACGCTCCCGGGTCATCCAAAACCCGATCCGGGCATACGCCCAAGTCCGAAATCATCATACGAACCTGCTGGAACCTTTGGATCCCTATTCCGAGGTCGTTTACTCATAAATCCAATCCTAGTTAATTCTTTCAACTTTAAGCTTCCGAAATGAGAATTCTCTCTCCAAATAAACTCTGATCTTCCGAAACTTAATTCCGACCACGCGTACAAGTCATAATACCTGAAATGAAGCTGCTCATGGCCTCAGACTGCTGAACGACCCGCTAGGGCTCAAAACGACCGGTCGGGTCGCTACATTCTCTCCCACTTAATCATACGTTCGTCCTCGAACGTGCTGAGAACTACACTGAAGTAGTCTGAAATCATTGTTTAACTTCTCATGCACCTTCCTGTGCTACCACAACTCAGTTGAGCACATCAGCTCGATCAATTCTGAAGATATTCCCTTTTATTCAAGCAAATAAGCCTTAGAGCCCAATTCCAACATCCGAAATTCTATGCCCGACCTGTTTCCAACATAAGATCACCATATCAATCACTATACGCTGTACCCAAACATGGCTGCATAACTTTGCTGAATTCACACCTAGCATCACTTTACTCACCGGACCACAATAACATTTTCTGATCAACTTAGTCAAAATTCCACGAATCTGATGCTCCCATTGCACCCCATGACATACACAGGTCTTACTCTAACTCTTACAATGCCGCCACAACGGAAGAGATATGCAGAAATTCATAATCAACTGCTGAGTCAACCAATCATTGAGTCTATACTTCTGACAAGAGACATTACCTCATTCCGAACCAAATAATGATCTTTGCTCCTTAATATATTTCACGTAATCAGATTGCACTGATCCAAAATCCAACAATCTCGTCTCACCCAGTACGAACTGCTCAGGCAATAAGCCACTCCGACATGACCAAAAGTCTCATATGATGCCACAATGTGCCAATAGGCTACTAATTAGAATGCGATACAAAAGGAAAATAAACTCTGAAAAGGAATTTCAATTACCCCGCTCGTGAATCATACATGCGACGCGGGCGCACAACTAATATGAGCTTCCTTCAGAAAATAGGAAACAGAACACAATAGACAGATATGGGGAACTGTACTGAACATCACACTGTTCCGGCGCGCAACCCGATCCGAGCAATCATAACCATGGCGGCGTGCCACCCGATCCACACAACATAACCATGGCGGCGTGCCACCCGATCCAAATAACATACCACCATTTATCATTGGGAAGAGCCACCCGGTTTACACAATAATCCAACTTTGGAAAGAACCAAGGCATTAAGAAAACCAAAGGCTTATTAAAACGTCCAAAACAAAACAAAGGCTACGAGCCTATATAAGAAGCAAAAAATGAAATTTTTTTTGCGAAAATAGAAAATAGAATGAATATGTACAATAGAGGAGTGAATATACAACGGGGAATGAATATATACAATGATGTAACTTTATATATAGACCAAAGAAAAGATAAAAAGTACGATAAAAGTAACTAAATGTAAGATTATATACAGACCAAATGAAAAATCAAGAAAGCATAAAAGTGATCCATATATACAGTCATCCAAACAAAATATGAAGGCGCACCCCCTCAAATAAAAGCTGGCATTGTCCGCAATGCCAACTAACAAAATAAGCACCAAAACGTATAAGTAAAGGATATGAAGACTCCCTAAGCCTCGTTCGTCTGCATAGGATCATGAGTGGTCCCTGGGTCCTTTGTGTGTTCGGTAACCTCAAACTGGTTCCCGGTATCCTACTGCTCAGCTGCTGGGACCTGGGACTAGCCTGGACCGGCTGTGGATCGGGTACATCCTGTGGCTGACTGGAGGAAGCCTCCGGTGGGTCCGCCAACTGGATGATGGCATCATCTGCACTAGGGATCTTCCTCCTCTTCTTTGGAGGCCTCTGTGTCTGCTCCGGATCTGTAGCTGCTATCGAAACTGCTGTTGGAGCTGGGCCCTCAAACAATAAGTCTAAAGGCAGCTGGTCTGCCTTCAGTCTATCTACATCCGCCCTCAGCTCCTTCACGGACTCCCTGGAGGCCCGTGTCTTGCGCAACTTCTTATGCTCCTTGGCAAGCTCCATTAGAGCCTTGCCATGTGAATCCACTGCCTTAGCCAAGGCAGCTTGGGTACTGAGAATCTTCTCCTGGTTTTCTAGAATCTTCTTCAATGTATCCTCAATAGACTGTGGGATCTGTACTGGCTGAGGAGCTGACTGAGCTGCAATGGTGGAGGTCAAGGTAGACAACTTGGATGAAGAAGTATACATCCAGTTGTTCAGGCTCTGAAGTGTCTGGCTCAGCCGGTTGGCAGTGATAGGATGGGCCCGGGAAGATGGAATCTCCGGGCCAGCTGAGGTAGAAGGACCTGGAGGCAAGTAAGTAGTAGTGGAAGGTCCGGGAGGCATGTCAGCAACTGCGGAGGCAGGCTCAGTGGAGGCCTCTACCACAACTGGCTCTTCAGACTGACCAGTTGGGGCGGAAGCAGGGGCCTTATAGTTCTTGTCCTTGGGGTTGTCTGGCCCCTTCAAACTATACCATGAAAATGGAACTACTGGTTTGGCCTTGAAATCATATGACTTCTTTTCCACCTCCAAGTCCCGGAAATACATAGAGAGGGTGTTGGGGTAAGGGTAGTTCCGGTCGTGCTCTCCACCCACTAAGGAGATAATGCGGGTCATCACATTCCCCACATTGATGGGGTATCCCGCCATGATGGAAGAAACCAATACAGCCCGGTGGAGAGGAATGGTCTGGTCATGGGTAGTAGGGTCCAACCGACTGCAAACAAAAGTCAACCAACCCCTAGCCTCAAAGTTTAGGGTCCTCCTCAGTATTTTTACCCCAGCAGCCAACCACTCAGGAACGGTACCTGGGATTGCCAGGAACTGAGCTAACCATGGACAGACCCCATCGCCCATCTCCAACTTTGCCAGATATAGAGTCTCGTCCTCTTCATTGAACCCCAAATACTCATTCAAAGACTGCCCGTCGAACAACACCTTTTTGTCTTGATGCTTGGTCACTTTGGAACCCTTGACGATGTGGGCCACATTACAATAAAATTCCTTGACCATATGTTCATTTGCATCTATACATTTCTCCATAAATATTTCCCAGCCCGGTCTAGTTCTAAATTGGCTCTGCACGTCAGGGTTGTGGGGTAGTAAGTCTTTGTCAATAAAACTCCTCTCCGGTATCAAATGCCTCACATGCCACCACTCCCTAAACTTATGATATGCCACTTGGCTCACAAATCTGTCCTCCCAAACATCGGGCTTCCTAGTTCGGGCGATGCCTCCCACTTGAGGCTCACCACCCTCCGGTACCTCCTCATCTCCCTCATCATCTCCGGCTGCACTTTCCCCAGAAAATGAAGCTGTGCGGGAGGTGGAGTCGTCCCCACTACTGGCTGCTGAGCCCTCAGACGACTCAGAAATGATATTGACTGGCCTTCGGATAGTGGGTGATGGTGGAGGAGTATCATCAGTCAATTGGAAGTTGGTGGCAATATGAGTTGGGACTGAGTCGAAAGAGACATCCCTTGACAGTTGATACTCACTCCCCGAGGAATGGGAAGCCGCTCTATCTGTGGCTTTTATCAGCTTCCTGGTTTGTTTTATGTTTTCCCGATCTTGGGGAGTGAGTTTGACTATTCTCTTTCCTTTGCCCCCTCGGGAGGAATCACCTCTCCTGGGTTGTTTTGATCCTTTGCCTCCTCGTTGTTTAACCATTGTTTGCAGGCACAAACATCTAACTTTCTTAGTATCAGCAGAGACAGTGAGACAGATGTGTATAATGAATTGCAGAACAGAAGCAGAAAGTTGCAGACACAGTTGCAGGAACAGGCCAGTGCGAACCGCACGAAATGGCAGTGCGGCCGCGCTAAGGTCACCGCGGACCGCACAGAAATGACCGCGGTCCGCACAGGTCTAAGGTCCCTAAAAACCACTCTCTGAATCTCATCACCGCGGCCCACGGAAGTGGTAATGCGGTCGCGTTGAGGCTACTGCGGACCGCACAAACACGACCGCGGTCTGCGATTGTGCCCAAACCTGGCACTGAGTTAGGGTTTTGGGATTTTGCATTTTAGTTCAAATTTTTACCTAGATATGGTCCTTACTCAATTACCTAGTTCAATTATGCTCACTAAGTCTACAAAAATTAACATTCAAAACTAACTACCCTAAAAATTGAAGAAATACGGGAAGGAAAAGAAGCTACAGGATAATAAAATTAAAAATGAAATGGAATTAAATAATTAACTAAAAGAAATGGGTGAAATGTTACCAGATATTGAGCAGGAAAGAATCACACAAAGCAAACGAGAATTATGAGCAAGGAAGAGGGATGAACAGTAAAAGGGGGCTCTGAGAGTTTAGGGTTCGAAAAGGGTAAAAGGAGGCCCTTGGGGTCTATTTATAGAGAAACCCCTGGGGCCCATTCTCACCTACCAGCGCAGCCGCACAAAATGGACCGCTGTCCGCGCTGGGTTTGTTTAGAAGAAGTTTGAGAAGGCAACCTCTGCCATCCGCACAAAACAGACCGCGGCCTTAAAGGTCCACCGCGGTCCGCACAAAATGTAATGGGGCCGCGGTGGCAAACTTCAGAGAGCAATTTTGTTACCCTGCACCAGTGCGGACCGCACAAAATGTAGTGCGGCCGCACTGGAAACTTCAGAGACTGTGCAATTTCTTCAATTATGTCCTGCACTACATCAACTCAATCCCTGCAACATCTCACAACCAGTTAGCCCAAAAATCAATCCTATACTACCAAGAAAATCAAAGAAAACAAAAAGAAAAACACATGGGTTGCCTCCCAAGAAGCGCCTGATTTAACGTCACGGTAGACGCGGTTACCATCACATCATTTGAAATGAACAACAGCCACCACATGGCTATCATCAAACTTCCCAAGATAATGCTTGACGCGGTGCCCATTCACTCTAAAGACTTCACCACTTTTGTTCTTCAAATCTAGAGCACCAAACGGGGTCACACATACAACTTCAAATGGTCCACTCCACTTTGATTTCAGCTTTCCCGGAAACAACCTTAGATGAGAATTGAACAAGAGGACCAAATCACCAACTTTGAACTCCCACGAGCGTATTTATCATGAAGGTACTTCATCTTGCCCTTATACAAGGACGAACTAGAGTATGCATGGAACCGGAATTTATTCAAGTTCATTGAGTTGCTCAACACGAAGAATAGCCGCAACATCCCACTCAAGATTATGCTTTCTCAAGGCCCACATGGCCTTATGCTCCAACTCCACCGGTAGATGACATGCTTTCCCAAACACCAACCGGTACGGTGACATACCAATCGGGGTCTTGTAAGCGGTCCGGTAAGCCCATAGAGCATCATCTAACTTTTTAGACCAATCGGTCCTATTGGCATTGACGGTCTTGGACAAAATACTCTTGATCTCCCTGTTAGACACTTCAACCTGGCCACTTGCTTGAGGAAGATAAGGTGTAGTGACTTTGTGGTTGACACCATACTTGGAAAGCAAGGAATCAAAAGCTCTATTACAAAAATGTGATCCTCCATCACTAATGATTGCCTGCGGTGTACGAAACCTTGTGAAAATGCTCTTCTTTAGAAATGACACCACACTCCTAGCTTCATTGTTAGGCAAGGCCATGGCCTCAACCCATTTTGACACATAATCAACCGCTACAAGAATGTACGTGTTCCCACACGAGCTAACTAAAGGGCCCATAAAATCGATACCCCATACATCAAAGATATCAACTTCGAGAATTGTGTTCAGAGGCATCTCATCTTTCTTGGAAATCCCGCCCACTCGTTGACATTGATCACATCTTTTCACTAGATCACTTGCATCTTTGAACAAGGTTGGCCAATAAAAGCCACAACTCAGTACTTTCGAAGCCGTTCTCACCCCTCCATGATGGCCACCATAGGGGGATGAATGACAAGCCCTAAAATACTCAACTTCTCTCCCTCCGGGACACACCTTCGAATCACACCATCCGTGCAAATCTTAAACAAGTATGGCTCATCCCAATAGAAGTACAGACTATCCCATTTGAGCTTCTTCCTTGGTTAGAAGAGAGCTCACACGGGATGATGCCAGTCACAATGAAATTAGCAATATCCGCAAACCATGGCATTTCACACATTGACACTGAAAGTAGTTGCTCATTGGGGAATGTATCATTGATCTCCAAGCCATCACACGACCTTCCTTCCTCCTCCAAGCGGGACGAATGATCCGCAACTTGGTTTTCACTACCTTTTCGGTCCACTATTTCCAAATCAAACTCTTGATGAAGTAACACCCATCGCATTAACCTTGCCTTGGAATCTTTCTTGGTCATCAAATACCTAAGGGCGGCGTGGTCGGTGTGCACTATGACTTTAGCCCCCATAAGATACGGCCGAAATTTTTCCATGGCGAACACAATAGCCAACAATTCCTTCTCCGTCACCGTGTAGTTCCGTTGAGCCTCATTCATAGTCTTGCTTGCATAGTATATGGGATGAAGCATTTTGTTCACTATTTGACCCAAAACTGCCCCAACGGCAACATCACTCGCGTCGCACATGAGCTCGAAAGGCAAGCTCCAATTGGGTGCGGTAGTGATTGGGGTAGTTGTCAACTTAAGCTTTAGAAGTTCAAAGGCCTCCATACATTTCTCATCAAATACAAACTTAGCATCTTTCTCAAGCAATTTGCAAAAGGGATTCACAACCTTCGAAAAATCCTTGATAAACCGCCGATAGAACCCCGCATGCCCAAGGAAACTTCTCACCCCTTTGACAGAAGTGGGGGAGAAAGCCTTGAAATCACCTAAATCTTGGCTTTGTCTACTTCAATCCCATGCTTAGAACTTTATGACCCAACATTATGCCCTCTTCAACCATGAAGTGGCATTTTTCCCAATTAAGAACAAGATGTGTTTCTTCACATCGGGCTAGGACTCTATCCAAATTTCCCAAACACTCTTCAAATGAATCACCAACCACACTAAAATCATCCATAAAGACCTCCAAAATGTCTTCCACCATATCGGTGAAAATAGCCATCATGCATCGTTGGAAGGTCGCCGGAGCATTGCACAACCCGAATGGCATCCGAGAAAAAGCAAATGTACCATATGGGCAGGTAAATGTGGTCTTCTCTTGGTCCTCCGGAGCAATTAAGATTTGATAATAACCCGAATATCCATCCAAAAAGCAATAAAAGGCTCGCCCCGCAAGGCGATCAAGCATTTGGTCAAGGAATGGCAAAGGGAAATGATCCTTGCGGGTCACCTTGTTTAGCTTCCGGTAGTCCATGCATACCCGCCATCCGGTAACCGTCCGAGTGGGAATAAGTTCATTGTTGTCATTAGTCACCACAGTCATCCCACCTTTCTTTGGCACACATTGCACCGGAGAAGTCCATGAGCTATCGGAGATTGGATACACCACACCTGCATCTAGCCACTTGATCACCTCTTTTTTTACCACTTCTTGCATTGCCTCATTGATCCTCCTTTTATGTTCTTAGGAAGGCCTTGCATCATCCTCCAAAATAATTTTGTGCATGCAAAATGCGGGGCTTATTCCCCGAATATCCGCCAGAGTTCATCCAATTGTCCTTTTTCGCCTTTGAAGCACCGCCAAAGCGGCCTCATCCTGCATGTTAGTAAGGAAAGAAGAAAGAATAACTAGTAAAGTTGAATTAGAACCCAAGAATTCATACCTAAGGTGTGGAGGAAGTGGCTTCAACTCCAACACCGGTGGCTCCTCAATTGATGGTTTGGTTGGTGGAGTTTTCTGATTTTCAAGATCCAAAGACAATTTTCTCGGCTCATAGGAATAAGAGCCCATCCCATGTAGAGCATTGACACACTCCACTCTGCTTGCATCATCATTGATATCAAGATTTAATAGCACAGCCTCAAGGGGATCCTCCACGTTAATCATAGAACTTGTGTCATCTACTATCACAGCTGTGACAATGTCCACAAATGAGCACACCTCGGTGCTATTGGGCTGCTTCATAGATTTGCAAACATGGAAGACGACCTTCTCATCACCTACCCTGAAAGTTAGTTCACCCGCTTCAACATTAACCAATGCCTTCCCCGTTGCAAGGAAAGGTCTCCCTAGAATAATTGGGACCTCATAGTCCAACTCACAATCCAAAATCACAAAGTCTGCCGGTAGGATAAACTTCTCCACCCGGACAAGCACATCATTAACTATACCCAAAGGATGCTTCATTGATCTATCTGTCATCTGTAATCTCATGGAAGTTGGCCTTGGTGGCCCAATACCTAGAGTCTTGAAAACTGAGAAGGGCATTAAATTGATGCTTGCCCCAAGATCGCATAAAGCTTTGGCAAAGTCTGCACTACCAATAGTGCAGGGGATAGTGAAAGCACCGGGATCCTCTAATTTCGGGGCCGTTGAATGTAATATGGCACTAACTTGGTGGGTCATCTTGATAGTTTCGCAGGCCATTGATCTTTTCTTTGTAACCAAATCTTTCATGAATTTCACATACCCAGGCATTTGCTCCAAAGCCTCCACCAAAGGCATGTTGATGGATAAGCTCTTCATCATGTCAATGAACTTTTTGAATTGGTTGTCACTTTTATCTTGGCTAGCCTTTGGGGATAAGGCGGAGGTGGTCTAGGCAAAGGTGCCTTGTCTTTTGGCACCACTGGTTCCGGCATGTCAATTATGTGCTCCCTAGATGGGTTCACGGCCTCTTGAGTTTCCACCTCGGCCTCATCAATGTCAATCCTCAGTTCATTGTTCACCTGTCATCAACCACATCTTCAACTACCAAAGGAACATCATTTTCTTGCAACTCAACATCATCATCCACAACTTGCTTATCTGTCGAGGCATGCACATCACCGCCTCTCCCACTTTGTGTTGTAACCGCCATCACATGATTGTTCCCACCCTTAAGGTTCACTACCGTATCACTTGGTAGAGCACCCTTAGGGTGAGTATTCGACGATTGAGAGATTTGTCCAAATTGCACCTCCAAATTCCGAATGGAGGTATTGTGGGAAGCCAATTGAGCATCGGAATCTTGGTTCTTCTTCATCATTTGTTTGAATATCATTTCTATTCTTCCCATATCATTACCTGAAGAACTAGATCCTTGAGAGAGGAACGGGGGTGGATTTTTCGGTTGTTGGTACATTGGGGGCCTTTGAAAGCATTGCCCCCGGTTTCCTTGGTTTCCATTGTTGTTCCAATTGCCTTGACCATTGTTGTTCCAATTGTTGTTATTACCATTCCAATGGCCTTGTTGCCTTGATTGTTGTTCCCCAAATTACCGCCTTGGTTGTTGTTGTTCCAATTACCACCACCTTGTTGTTGATTGCTCTAATTACCTTGGGGTCGCCATTGTTGGTTTGAAGAGTTGCCTCTATTGCCTTGATAGTTGTTAACATATTGTACCTCTTCATTTTGCTCATCATAGCCCTCATTTTGAAACCCATCACAATCATCATCAAATTGTTCAAAATTCCCTTGGTTTTGTTGCCTTCTTTGCCTTCTCTTGTTGGTAAGCATACTCACACCCTCCATGGTATTNATGGTTGCCACTCTCTATGCAATATGTTCTGCTTTTTTCACTCTACAACACATGACACACTACATCATTCTTATGTAGGTGTTAATAGACATGTATGTCTGGACTCAATGTGTACTTTCCTATTCTGAATTTGTATGCAAGGCTGTCAACAAATAATTAATGCACGCAATATAGATTGAATTAGGCCGATAAACCGCCCGATAAGAGCTAAACCGATATCAATCCGCCCGATATCTTATCTGGTGGCTAGCGGATTAATATATTTAAAAGACGATAACCGATAAACCAAACCGTTAAGAATAAATAATCGCCAAATCCGCCCGATAAGCAACCCTAGCCTAACCTCGACGAGGTAGTGACGAGGCTACGGTGGAGCATTCACAATATAACTCGCATACAATGTATAATAGAAGCAGAAGGAAAGACAAGATAAAATAGGGCAGTAACTTGCAAGGAGTGAATACAGTTCTCGAAGCATATCATTAGTGCTCAGCTATTACCAATCCTTAAGTATAGTTTAAGACTATCGTTCAGCTAACGCGATCAAAGAAAAATATAAGCATAAAGATTGTTGCGGCGCGCAACCCGATCCCACCATATCACAATAATCAATCACAATTCACCCTTATTTCACCACAATCCATCCTTATTACACTTGTTGCGGCGTACAACTCGATCCCACCGTACATAGCATTTCACCCTTATTCATCCTCAATATATCACCCTTATATTGCGGCGCGCAACCCGATCCCACCACATCAATATCATTTACTCAGCAAGTACAGAAATTACACAGTTCAAATCACATAACACTGTACGAGGCTCAACTTCAAACCAAAACATTTAGGAAGGTTGTACATTATGGGACTTTACACAAGTAATACTACTCAGAGAGACCAATCCATAATATGCCTTGAAAGTGCCAATAACCAGCTCAAACAATAATAGGAGACAACGAAGCTACGAAAGAACTAATACTTTCAACAAAGAGGTACAATGTCTGGCAAGTAGCAATTAGGCATTGAAGTACAAGTAAAACATGTAGCGGTTAAGGCAGGAAAAGACAATATAAGAAGAACAGGAAAGAAACAGGCAAAACAGATAAATTGACGGCGCATATGTACTCGTCACTTCACCTATACACCGCTCACATGGATTTCATATAGCAAATAAGTCAGGGATTCCTAATTCCTCGAGTCAAAATTAGACACGACACTTACCTCGCTCAGCGGGCCACTCAACGCTCAATTACCGCTTTTCCTCTAGTATCCACCTCCACACCACTCGTATCTAGCCACAATTAACTCAATAACATCAATTATTGCTAAAGGAATATACTGCAATGCTTAAATTTAGATTCTCAATCTTTCCCCCAAAAAGTCAAAAATGGACCCAGGGCCAGCTTGGTCAAGATACGAGGTTCGGACCAAAATCTATTTACACATTCACCCCCGAGCCCGGATAGACAATTGGTTTTGTAATCCAACCTCAAATTGAGGTCTAAATCCCCCAATTTGCAAAAAAAAACCCCAATTCTTCCTAAATCCCTAGTTTTCTACCATGAAAGGACAAAGATTAGGGCTAGGAATTCAACAAGTGATGTTAGAAATGGAAGAAAATGAGTTAAAGAATACAAACCTATGATTTGGTGTTGAATTTTCCTTTCAAGATCGCTCCTAGGTCGAGTTCTAATGAAAGAGTTGTGAAATTTTAGAAAAATCCCGTCACTGTTCTGTTTTAAATCACAGACGTTAGACCTTCTTTTCGGTCGCGAAGGGTAATGCCTCCAATGCTCCACGTTTGCGACCAAGCCTTTGCGTTCGCGAAGAAGAAAGTCACCCTGCCCCCATTTTACCTCTCGCGTTCGCGAGAGTACCTCCGCGAATGCGATGAAGGACACACCATATATCAGCTGAAGCCCAAAATCAGATTTTTTTCGAAGTTCTAAACACCCCGTAGCCTTTCCGAAACTCACCTGAGCCCTTGGGGCTCCAAACCAAACATGCACACAAGTCCTAAAACATCATACGTACTTGCTAGCGCGATCAAATTGCCAAAATAACACCTAGAACTACGAATTTAGAACCAAATCGAATGAATTATCAACAAAGTTTTAAAGCCTTTATTTTCACAACCGGACGTCCGAATCACGTCAAACCAACTCCGTTTCTCACCAAAATTCAGTGACAAGTCTTAAATATCATAATGAACCTGTACCGAGCTCCGAAACCAAAATACGGACCCGATACCAACAAGATCAAACATTAACCAAATTCTTAAAACCATTAGATTTTTCAGTCTTTCAATTTTTTACAAAAAATCTTATCTCGAGCTAGGGACCTCGGATTCATTACGGACACACCGGGATCGTGAAAACACGGGTCTGAGTCCGTTTTCCCAAAATGTTGACCGAAGTCAACTAAAATTAATTTTTAAGGCAAGAATTATTATTTTCATCAACTTTCAACATAAAAGCTTTCCGAAAAGCACGTCCGGACTGCGCACGCAAAACAAGAAGGGTAAAAATGAGATTTATAAGGCTTAAGAGCGTAGAATGGAGTTCTAAAACATAAGATGACCCTTTGGGTCATCACATAATATGAAGATTTAAGTAGTTTAATTCAAAGTTTTAAAAAATTTTTTTTACTGTTAAAGAGTAGACATCTTTCTTTCTTTCTTTACATTTTTTTGTACTTATTTTTTCTACAAATATTAACATCGTCTAGTTTGAAATAAAATTATAAAATCCATTATTATAAATTTTGGGGACCTAAATCAAGGCTTTACTAGTCTCCTCCTAGAGCCACTTGCCCACTCCTCGTATTCTCAATCAAGTTTGTAGAGTCTCAATTAAGATAAGACAATAATGGCAAGAACATTAAAGACAGTGAGTGTGTCATTCAATTACCAAATGTGAATGAAGCTGGTTGAAGGTACGTTCATGGTGGGGCAGTAGTCTGTAAATAATTGTTGATCATCAATGAGGGGGGACTCAACAGAACTGGTGGCCTAAGACCATAATATATTAAAAAAACCCTGGAACTTCTTTTATAAAATCCATACAATATTGAGACACAAAAAAAACTACATGATTTTGATATAGTGGTTAGAGCGCAACTCATGATGTATGGGTTAGGCGCACGTCATATGGTATTGATTTATTCCTGTAAGTGAAAATGGTAAAGGGGTGAGCCTATTATCCACGTGCTTTGAACCTTCCGACATTTGTCCCGTGAATTTCTTAGTTAAGAAAGATAGACACAAAAGAACTTGCTTTCTGGTGTGTAGATCAATCACATATGAAAAGGAATAGTTAATCTAGAGAATTTGAGTTAAAATTAGAAAATAAAATCGTGAGAAACATGAAAAAGGATTATACATAGAGGAAGAAAAATATAATTGATGAGAAGGTAAATATTTTATTTAATTTAGTGAGAGAAGAAATTTATCCTATTAACTCACTCAATCCTACCTCTACCAAATTTTAAAAATTATTAAAATTTTGAAATCTTTTATTAAATATTATATAAATATAAATTATAAATTATATATTATATAATAATATAGTAGTGCTTCATATTTTTTGGGCCTTAAATTTTTGGAGGCCTAAAGCAAGGGCTTCACTTGCCTTACCCTAAAGCCGCCCTTGTCTATAATTTTGTTCAAAGTAAAAATTCTCTTAATTTGTTTTAATCTAACATTTGCCAAGACAAATTTCATCTCTTACAAAATATAATGACAATTCTAGTTTTAAAGGAAAATAATAAAAGAAGAGAATAAAGAATCATAAGCTGTTATAAATTGAATATTTAGATATTATTTACATGCATGTAAGTATGAAATAAAAACTCACTGTATCCACTAAGACAACTGAATTAATCTTAATTAAATGATGTTACAAAATTGATCTACATAGCTATATAATACTTTTTTTTCATAACTTCACACTTTCCACTTAACAAATTTATTTAATAGTATTAATTATAAAGGATGTTTGACTAATATATTCTTATTTAATCTTTAAAAGAATAATTAATGATTATATGCCTTATTAGAATAAAAATTGCATATTACAATTTACAACGGGTAAAATTATTTCTGATATTGCAAAAAGTCTTACCCCACTTCAGTACAGTAGCTAGTTCAATCTCTTTTTAAAGATAACTTATTAGGCTTTTGAACAAATGGAATTATGAATTATCATTTCATCTAATTATGAGTTATGACCACTTTTGTGTACTAAAGAAAAGAATTCCATTTTGTTGGAGAAAATCTCGCCCGTGATTCCAAAAAGACCCTCCTCTCAGTCTCTCTCTCTCTCTGTCCCATAGTCCATCGTTTTGACTTCCACTAAAGTCACAAATAATTCAATATTCATCTTAAAGCCTACTAACTTGATTCTAATTTCTAAGGCTCATAAAAAAAGTCTTAGCCCACACTAAAAGAATTAGAATAGTTAATTGGCTAAAAAAAAGAGCGTTGAGAGAATTGTATGGTCATAGCAAGATCTTTTTATTACCGCACAACCCAAAAAAAAAAAGTTATGTATAAAGAGGAAGTCGCAACTAAAAAATAAAAAAGGGCGATGAAGGGGGAGCTAGCTTTAGTAGAAGTAGGGGCGAGAAATTCAACTAATCCAAATTTCAAAGGTGAAATTTCACTTCTACCTCATAGGTAGATTAATAGCTTTGCCTTTCCTCATCCCATTTTGTTCTCTTCGCTCTTATTTTCCATTCGTTCTCTGATCGCCTCAGTCGATCTCGCTTGACTTTCTTTATTTTTTTTTTAACCAAGTGTTCAAATGACACTGTTTGGGGTATCATATCTCAGCAACAACGTATTAGCTGTTAATACATAATTAACTAAATCAAAGTGTCCCCTCTCTAACATCTAAGTTTTTTAGACGAGTTGGTTCACACAATTCACTTCTTTCGTTTCAATTTATACGACACAATTTCCTAATAAGTATATTTAAAAAAATATATTTTATATCTAAAAATAATTTAACTTTAAATTTTTTATTTTACTCGTTTTACAATTAGACAAATAAATTAAAAGTCTCACAAAAACTTCTTAACAATAGAGGAAAAATATTTCTAAAATTGGAAACCTCTAAAGAGTGAAGAAATTTTATCCATCTCGTCACAACCTTATTGGTGCTCTCACCCACCCACCCACCCCCAACCCACCCCCCACCCCATCTCTTTCTATATTTATATAATTCGTAGTCCATAATACTGAAAGATTAGTTGTCCAATTGATTCTTTTATGATTATACTCTTTTCTTGTCTTACAGCATAGAAAAATTGAAGACTACAGACACCACATAACTCTCTCTCTCTCTCTCTCCTCTTTCTTTTTGGCTCAGATTCGATCAACCCCAGCAAGTAAATTCCACTTACCCCCTTTTTTTTGACTTTATTTCACTTTCACTTGCACAAAGACTGTCATTTTCATGCTTGTGGACGTGGGTTGCAGTTATATCAATTTTGGATATTAGGGTTTTATCGTTTTATTAGCTGTATTTTTGCTGCTCTACTGTGGTTCTGTTTTGGGTTAGGTAAAAAGATTGATTTTTGGGTTTTACTGTGAATCCGAAATTTTGTGATCAGTGCAAGTAAGTAAAAAGGGTTGTTTTTGTGCTTTTGCTGATCGTTGATTCATATAAGTTGTTGAGTTTACTGTTATGAGTTTTTGCTATTATTTGGCGACTATGCTTGAATCTGTGATTATTCTGTCCAATTGACCACATCCCGGAAAAATTCACCTAACTTTGCCCGGTATAGAGCAATTGTTTCTTTGGATTCTTCTTGTAATGTTAAGTAGGCAGTTCAACTACTGCTAATTTAATGATTTGCTCATTTTCCTTTTTTTTTTCCTGTGCCAATTTAATGATTTACTGTTTTCTCTTTTCTTTAGCCAATTTAATTATTTACTCCTTTTCCTTGTTTGGCCAATTTAATGATGTACTCTCGTATTGCTATTTTAGGTGGTTAAAGTTGTAGACTTTGAGCTAATTTGTGGAAATTGGTTGGTTACTCAGTGAGAATGTTGAGTTATGAAGTGTAGTCTTGAAAGATGGGGTGTGTTCTGGGTCGGGAGGTTTCATCAGGCTTAGTACACAACGGTAGGGAGGAGAAGAGGGAAGGTGTGAATTATGAGAAGAAGAGTAAGAGCATTAGTGCTGCTGAATCTACTGAAACTTTAGAGGTCAAGGGGGCGGAAAATGTAACTGTTGATAATGAAGCTGTGGAAGCCAATGAAGGTGATGCAACTAAGGAGGAGGACAAGGCGGAACATGACGGAAAACCTAGGAAAGAAAGGAGAAGGTCGAAGCCTGATCCAAGATTAAGTAATCCACCTAAGCATAAACATGGGGAGCAGGTTGCTGCTGGATGGCCATCCTGGCTTTCTGCTCATGTTGGGGAAGCAATTGATGGTTGGCTCCCTCGACGTGCTGACACTTTTGAGAAAATTGATAAGGTAGCTTTCAGATTGGTTTTTGTGTATATACATTTCTGTTCTCCTGAATTACACTTCTGCTTGTTGATGTTAACAGTCTATGTTTCTTTCTCTCTTTCTGTTCTTAATAGATTGGCCAAGGGACATACAGTAACGTTTACAAGGCGAGAGATACCATAACTGGTAAAATTGTTGCTCTGAAGAAAGTGCGTTTTGACAATCTAGAACCTGAGAGTGTGAGATTCATGGCTAGAGAAATTATCATTTTGCGACGACTAGATCATCCCAATGTAATCAAATTGGAAGGTTTGGTTACTTCAAGAATGTCATGTAGTTTATACCTGGTATTTGAGTACATGGAGCATGATTTGGCTGGGCTTGCTGCAAGTCCAGAGATCAAGTTTACAGAAGCACAGGTTAGGGTGCTGCACTGTAGTAGCTCTGCTTTGAAGAATGAGGGGTGTGAGTTAGACAATCTCTATCTCAGTTGTAGTTAGAGTTAGCTGATTATTGTTCCCCCGTTGCAGGTTAAATGCTACATGCATCAGCTATTATCTGGCCTTGAGCATTGTCACAATCGTCATGTGCTTCATCGTGATATTAAGGGGTCAAATCTTCTTCTTGACAATTCCGGCATTCTCAGAATTGCTGATTTTGGATTGGCCACTATTTTTGATCCTCGGCATAAGCATCCTATGACTAGTCGAGTGGTTACTTTGTGGTATAGACCACCAGAGCTGCTTCTAGGTGCTACTGATTATAGTGTAGGCATTGATTTATGGAGTGCAGGTTGCATCTTAGCTGAGTTATTGGCTGGAAAACCTATTATGCCGGGTCGAACAGAGGTACTTCCTCTTTTCTTGATATATTTCTTTGTTCAATCTTCTTCTTGTTAATCCTTTGTGTTAATATGATGCTTTTTTCTGCTTCGACAGTATTGTCTTTCCTTTCCTTTGGGGGAGTAGTAATATGTTTCCTTTATTAATTTTAACTTAAAGAGTCCTAATGGCTTGGGTGTTCTGCTGGCGGATGGAGAAATATTTGCTTTGTTGATTTTTTCCTTTCTGGGACTTAGGTCGAGGAGTGAAAATTATGCTATGTGACTCTAAATAACAACTTGATATATTGTATTGAAAATAGAGTTTAACTAAATCGAGCTCCTTCGCTGGTCATTTTCATTTAAGGAGGTCTCTCTAATCTAAAGGATCCCTAGGAATTATAGAGAAATCTTGGAATCATTCGTTGTTTCTCGAGCTTTGTTACCCCTTTTGTTTGGGAGTAAATAGTTGTATTCTAGCTCCTGTATCTGTTATTCGAAGACAATAGCTGAACTTGATCTCTCTCTTTCTCTCTCTCTAGCTGTTGCTGAGCACTTGTATGCATATATGAATGGTCAGATTTTGTAGAGGCTAATCCCAAAATGGGCGATCCAAATTTTGAACTAGGATGATCCATTGCTATTACAAGGCCCATGGCATCAACATACAAAATTCAGTGAAATCGACTAGGATGATCTATTTGCTTATGGAAAAAATGAGTGTTTATGATTGTTTACTATCCTTGAAGCGATGCTTCAATTTGGATAAGAGTTTCTGGGTTCCCTCCCAGTAGTAATTAGGCTGAGTGCATATCATCTCGACAGGAATTGCTAAGATTGGAAGCTGAATATAAGTAGTTTCTTCTTACTCCTGTGGGTAAACAGTGTTTTTTCTTGCTCCTATTGCCTAATAACCTAACATCATTTATAAAGATGACATTTGCCCATTGAGTTGTTTTAAAATTGAAAGAAAACTGCAGAAAACTTGCATTTAGCTTTAAATTGATGTTGTTTTTGTCATCCGTAGTTCTAAACTGTCTCTTGTAGGGATTATTTTGAATCAGGAGTGCCGGGGTCTGGCAGATTGTTCTAATTAGCATTTATTTTATATTTTAAGGCCACACAATATAGAATTTTTGTGTCAGACATACTAATTGTCACGTTGAAATGTCTTCTTATCTAAGCTTGTTTGGAATGTGTATGAACACAGATCTGTTTCCATTTTCCTGCATGAGTTATTAACAACAATATCTTATGTCACTAAGGTAGAACAACTGCATAAGATATATAAACTATGTGGCTCGCCATCGGAGGAGTACTGGAAGAAGTCTAAGTTGCCGAATGCAACACTATTCAAGCCCCGAGAACCCTACAAACGATGCATTAGGGAGACTTTTAAAGATTTTCCTCAGTCTTCACTTCCGCTAATTGATGCATTGCTTGCAATTGATCCAGCTGAGCGCAAGACGGCAACTGATGCATTACAAAGTGAAGTGAGTAGCTTTTCTGTTTCCAAGTGTTTGTTACACTAAGTTGTCTTGGTTCTCCTCTCACTAACAAGTATCTGTTGCTGATAGAAATCTACAGTATGCCTTTTGTTATGCTAATGTCTCGGCATCACTAATTCTGCTTGCTGGGAGAGATTGTGAGTACGTTTTAGAGCCTTATTGTGTGATAACTACTAAGGTATGCATATGCAGTTACTGAAGAGGTACTTACTATAGCTTGAGTGGCGGAAGAAATTCCCATTTGTTTGACCTGGTATGCTCGCATGAAAATTGTGCTTTCTGTGAGATAGAAAAAAGTAGATTAGATGGGTACGCTTTCCATCAGTGTGCTTTTTCAATTAGGAGGTCTTGTAGTTTGTAGTTGTGGATGTAAAAGAGAAATTGTCAATAGCCTGGCATTTGTTATTGTGGAATTCAGCCCATGTAATATGTTTTGATAATAAGACTACTCTCTGCTCTGCTTTTGCAGTTCTGTTAGTGGTAACATACTTTTACTACAGTTCGTGGCAAATTTGTCTGCTAACTTGTGATGTTTTAAGTTCAGGTTCTCTTGTGAATATTTTTAGCAATTAATCAATGTCTTGGGACTTCAGTACTTAATCTGCTGCTGGCAGATTATTGCTACTTGTGATGTTTAATTTAGGATCTCTGGTCAAAATAACTCAATAAGCATGAATGTCTGCACCTTATCCAAAAGTTTAATGAATGTCTGCACCTTATCTAAAAGGTTAATGAATGTCTGCAGTCAGTAATTAACATTTTGCTGATGCAGGCTATTCAAAGACAAGACAATCTTGATCACTCTCCTTATACTAAAATATTCCACTTTTAGCCTGCAAAGAGTCATAACTAAGTGATCTTTGACAGACATTTTAAGATGTATTCTACCCTGCTGGTATGAGGGAACTTGTAATTTATGCAGCCCTTTATTTAGTTTTTGATTATCTATATTGAAGTTGCGTGACAATCTCATCTAAAACCTTAACCGGTTAGAGAGAGGGCACACTTTTATTTATGTAATTATGTCTTCAATACACTCCTTAACATGCGGGCTTTACTCTTTCCAATGGGCCAAGCACATGGTAATTCTTTTTGTTAAAGGGTGGTGGGACTCAAATCCAGGACCGTTGCCTGCTTTGAAACCTATTAAAGTTGTGTGATCATCTCATCTAAAAGCTTAAGCTGTTAGAGAGAGCACACTTTTATTTACTTAATCACGACTCCAACAATCTAAAATTATAATTTTAAAAGATAATCTAATGTCATCTGATTTAGCTCTAAAATTGAAATTGACCCTTAATAAGCAAAAAAGTGTCGAGCAAATTTGGATGAAGGGAGTGTTAGTGAATTGACTTTGAAAATCCTTAATGTTTGGTTCCTTTGACATAGAGGAGGGGTGGCGGCGAACTAGTTTAACTACTTGTCCTCCTATTATCCCTTTTTGGTGTAGCACTGCCTCAAATTCTATTTCCAGGTGTTTTGGTTTAGCATGTGTTTTTGTGATATTCTGCTTTGTTCCCTGAACATCTCATTTTGGGTAAAGTTTTCTCACTTGTATTTTCCTGATGTTGCCTTCTATATGGTTAATGACATTCTATTTCTGCAGTTCTTCAATACAGAGCCATTTGCTTGTGATCCATCTAGTCTTCCAAAGTATCCTCCGACCAAAGAAATGGATGCCAAACGGCGGGATGATGAAGCTAGACGGTCAGCACTTTTTTACTTGTGTAGTGTGAATCAGGCATCTGTTTGCCTTCCTTACTTTTACTGCAAGCTCTTTAATGTTGATAGAATGTTACATAATGCGTGTGGGCCTGCTTTCATAGTTTTTCAAAGTCCCCTTTCCGGTTTAAGCAAACTAAAAGTTCTTGAACTAGTTAATGAGAGCACTCGTGCCAGCCATCTGTTAGGGCATGTATTTGAGGAACTTGAAGGAGCTCTTGTCCTTCTATATCTCATATGGGCTATGGGTACAATCAGATGGAGAATTTCCTTCTGCCAGTTTTCAAGCTTACGCATATTAGGTTCAATTACATTGGCCCTTTTTCTAGTTTGTCTAATTAAGCAGGACCTACCATCTAGTTTAAAACATCACAGAATACCTCTCCTCTAGCTCAACATCATGTATCTGGGGAAACTTCAAGGAGCCATGCTTGTAGATCTCCTACAGCACAAACCACTTGGAGAATTTCTTTCTGCCAGGAATCAACCTTACATATACTCCTCTTCATTTTGCGTGTCTTAGTTTGACTGGTCAAGAAGTTTAAGAATATAAAGAAGACTTTGAATCTTTTGGTTTTGAACTAAAGGTGGGTATAACATACCAAAAATACCTTTTGAATCTTGTGATCTTATATATTTCATATCAAATCTATAAGAGAGTGTCATTAAGGGTAAAATGGGGATGTTGGAATTGCAACTTTACTAGATATAGAAAGAGGCATTCTTTTTGGGACAAACTAAAAGAAAGTAAGACACATAAATTGAAGCCGAGGGAGTATTAAGCTCAATTACATTAAGTACCCCTCTAAATTATCTTAATCAACTAGGCGTGCCCTATAGTTTAAATCCTCTAATTCAACATTTCATCACAAAAAACCAGCATTCTGTTAATCAAGCCATTATTTTGACCATGAACTAGAATTGCTCTCGACCTTTTATACCTTTTTATCATTATTTTGTGGAGTACTGGACTTAATAGTTGGCTTGTCAATTTTTCAATGCTGTTTTTCTTGTTAATTGTACTATGCTCGGATGCAATTGATCTTTCAAGATCTCATTCTTCTCCCATTGTGTTTAACAGTTAACTTCAATTGATGTTTTTAATTTCATTCTCTCTTCCTGATTGGAAATAACTATACGTAATATCCATTCCTCTGGGTTCTGTTCAGTGCTTGTGAAGAGGTGACAAATGTGGTATAGCTGCTCATTTCATCTTGTTGTGCAGGCTAAGAGCTGCTAACAAAGCTCAGGGAGATGGTACTAAGAGAGTACGCCATCGGGAACGGGCTCGTGCTGGCCCTGCTCCAGATGCCAATGCTGAACTTCAAGCTAATATTGATGTATGTCTCTATGACAAGTCTCCTGCTTTGTTGTGGCTCAGTTATAAACTTGTTTTTTTATTTACCATGTTCATTACTTCATTATCATTTGTTTTGTTCCTTTTATCACCGAGAAAATTTGAAAAGATTGAACCAAGTTTTCATATTAACTGTCAGTTAAGCAGATTTGAAAAAGTAGTTGTTCTGGAAATATGATTTGCCAGTCTATAGTGGAATTGACAGTAGCCATCAGTTTTTTCTGTTATGCTTCTTGGGCAACTTGTTTGAAGTGATTGTTCCTTTTGTTCGTTCTACTTTGGCAAGTTTCAGGCTTGGCACTTTTTTGACGTCATTAGCCTTTTTTTAATTTGGTATACATGCCTTCTATTTGCCAAAGTTTCAGTGGTTTATAGTCCACCATATAACTTATATTTTGCATGTTCATGACTACTGCATAACTTCTACTTTTTGTTCCATTGATTTTCTTCAACTGGTATTTTGGCAATCTGTTTACATTGCAGCGGCGGCGCCTAATCACACATGCAAATGCAAAGAGCAAGAGTGAGAAGTTTCCCCCACCACACCAGGATGGAGGACTTGGTGTTCCATTGGGTGCTTCACATCACATTGATCCTGCCCTTGTCCCTCCTGATGTGCCATTCAGTTCAACCTCATTCACATATTCAAAAGAACCTGTACAGAATTGGTCGGGGCCTTTAGTAGAGCCTGCTTCAGCTGGTGGAAGGCGGAAGAAGCATACTGCAGGTGATGCCAGGGAAGCCAAAAAGCATTTGACAAGGAAAAGATGAGAAGCAACAGCATTTTCTGTAGCAGCAGATCGGGCTTCAGACGAGTGTTTCTATGGCCTATTCTGGAGATAACAAAAGTGGGGCTTGGCCATGGCAACACTTTGAAACATTTTGTGATTATGCACCTTCCAGGGAAGGGTTTATAGTATGTCCAGAGCTGAAACATTGTTTTCCTTTCCATTTTCCAAATATAGAAGGATCTTTCTGGTTTTTGACTGCTCCATTTGTTGTGGTGGCGAGAAGCTCCCCAGTTACATGTATATTAGTACTTCCAGAGTTAATTCTTTGTGATGGGATGTTTGACTTTTGCAGTTAGTGGAAAATTTTACTATCTGACCGCAGTCCAGTTGCATGTCTCCTTTACCCAAATCCTGGACATTCTGTGCAATTTTCCATGTTCTTTGTTGTTGAAAAGGGGAACTCCTATGTTTATAGGTCTGGGCATTAAACTTCTGGTGATGTTGGTTTTATCCTGCAACGACAGCCAGCGCGAAGTTGAAAACAGTTTGCACTAATGTAACTCTTATTGGAGAAACTACCAACAGATGTTTGAATTTACAGATGGGTTAAACGAAGTGTAGCTCCAATTTTCCTCTTCATTTTAATGTTTTCTTTTGAAATAGCAATGAGGAGCTGAACCAACCAACCAGTGATATCGTGTTCTGCCTTCCACTTCAAGTCCAAAACTTCCGAACCAAAATGGTCCTGTCTCCTTACTGGAGGTAGGCAAGAAGCTATAAACAAATAACAAGAATGAACTCACTAGCCTTTGTGTTTCTAACTTGCTTCGTGCTAAAAGAGGTGGATCAAGAAATTCTAGTTCTAGTTTTTCGTTTGTGTTAGTGGACATCAGATCATAATGGCTACATGGAAATTCGTAAATTATTTTCTTTTCGAGGTAATTTACAAGTGTCTCTAATCTCGTTTAGAATATTATAGCACATAAACACAATGATGGTTCCGCCTTAGACGGTAAATTGAGCTCCCAATAGATAATTGAAAATTGTACATTTATCTGCACAAGTCTGTCTATCGGAAACAACCTTTCTGCCATCAGGATATGATAAGGCTGCGTACATGTCACTCTCACCAGACCCCACTTGTGGGAATACACTGGGTGGTTGTTGTACATCTACCTGCACAAATGTAAATTGGTCTAATTGAGCTCACCCTTTCATATCTATAGAAAATCATACTATATTATAAGTGGGAAGAGCAAAAGTGAAAGTTGAATTACTATACTACCCAATTAAAACTAACTGACAATTTTACCCTTTTCTTAAACAATATTTTTATAACAATTTTATATTAAAAAGTAAATTTATTGAACAATAAATGATAATTTTGTTCCACCCTACCAAAACACTCATGGAATGTTGATACACGAAAAAGCAACCAGTAATAAGTTAAGAATCTGAGGAGTTACAATTAATAATATAATATGAACCAAATTCTCTTCAATGCAAATTGTATCTGAATAGTACAAAAACGTACTCTTCATATATGTCTCGATATCATCTCGATTAATCTAAACCTGAAAGCAAATGAAAGGACACTAATCCCATCACTTATGTTGATAAATTAATTAATACATTTCATGAACTAACATTTTTGCATTTCCCATGTTGCATGTCTATTTGTTTCTCTCAATCTATCTCTCTCCTTTCAATTTTGCAATTGTCTTTTTCTGATAAGTCTATTTATTTAAAGATCTCATTAGAAAAAAGTCATGTTGAAGATGAATGTCTTCAAAGCTTGGTGGCAATAGCAGAGTCGAAAAGATTAATGTTCGACTACCTTTGATAGAATTCTTAATTCCATTACTTTCAAGAACGAGTAATATCAAGGCTATATGATGCAATGCTAATCTGCTGGAAAAATAAAAGTGAATATTCTATTTTTTTGGCTAAATTCTATTCACATAATTCAAAATTATTTGCTTTTTATTGATGTAAATTGAATTATTCTTTCCCTTCGGACACATGATTATTAACCTTTTTTTTTAAAGTATAATTTTGTTTGTCTTCAACAAATATATATAGGTATTATGTAAGGAGTGGGTCACTAAGGTGAGCTCTTTTCCTTTCCGGCGAGAATGGACGTTTTTAACATTGGATGTGTTCCTTAAATCTGTTCTGAACTACTTTATGAGGATATATTGAGTCCAATTGTTGTTTTTGGGTGATTTTTGTTTAGATAGCTAGAGAACAACTTTTCTTCTCGCACATGTTCTCTTTAATTTTTTTCTTTAATTTTCATTTGCTCTACCACATGAAATAAGTTGGTAGAGTTTTGTTTTCATCAAGTTTGTGATCATGAGATTTTCGTTTTCGGGGAAAAATGGATTCGCATGATGCTTTTGTAGACGTCTTTCTAACTCTTTGGATCAGCTTTTGAAATTCTTTTTTCTGGATAATTTCTTATTTGATTGTGTAGTTTGTATTGCAAAAAGGATCTCCCCGTATACATCTGATTATCTTATGGTTAATTTGATATCAAATTTACTTTTTAAATTCGAATCTCTTGTCATTATAATCCTCTCATGTGTGGCGCACAAGGTGGAACTTCTTGCAATATTGTAATTTTATAAGTGTATTTTTGGTTCGCTGATAACTAATATAAAATTTATATTTTGCTTTCCGAGATAATAACATAATCTTATAACCAACTTTTCCCCTCATCTACACCCGTAAAAGATCAACTACGACGATCATTAAAAGGGACAGAGAACAAAATGAGCAATTTGATATGGTAGCTACACAATAATGAAAAAACCCAACTAAAATAATGTAATCGAATATACACCAAGAATATGTATATGAGAAAATGTTAGGTAGTCGCGACCAAGTGACATATTTTTTACCTCATAAACTAAAATAATGTTATTGTAAATAATAAACTAAGTTAATGTAATAGTTCATCTTTTCAGATAGAGAAGGTTATTCAATTATTTTGAATTTGATTTACTTTGAATTTGAGATATGGTCACTTAAATATCATATATTCTCACTCAAATGAGCTGTAACTTTTAATATTATAATTTCTAATAGTGTATCAACAATGAACAATACGTATGTAATTTAAATTTATTATATTTTATCTATTTTTTATAAAAATAACTTGGAATACACATGCAACACACGTGTTCAAAAACTAGTAATGGAAAATGTCCCGAGTTAAATATCAATTAGGCGCGGAGTGCATTCTAGCAAATAATTTTTTCTTTTATCTATGCAAGTTAAGATGGACAATTCAAATGTGTCATGTGGACATGATCCGTTACATTTTTTTTTATATAATTCATTTTTAATAATTCTCTATGTTAAGATGTAAGATACTGACAGCATATTACTTATGAGATATTTATAAGATTATTTTCTTCTATTTAAATTATATACGATTATTTTGAAGGATATAGTAACTTCTAGGGGAATAATTCTCAACACTCAAAACCTTTAGGGGCAAAGTGGAATTCCCAGAACTTTCAAAACCCTTTACAAAACTTTATCCGACATTTAAGCTTCTCACTTTTGAAGATACTGAGAAGACAAAGATAAACCATTCTGGAAAAAAAATGGATACCCAATTCTTGGATAGCCATAAACCCCCCAAAAACACACAGTGGAAATACACTTCACACCAAACTTAGCTTAGCGATTCCAGCTCCTTGACTATGCTTGGCGCCTTTCTTCTTTCATGGCTGCCGTTATCCACAGCCCCACCATCTCTATCCCTCTCTCCTTTCTCCCTCCTACTCGACCCTTTAACCTTCATTCTACTTCAAGCCTAGCAACTACCAAGAAAACCAAATATAAGCAAAAACCTTCCTTTTTCCTTCAATACCCTTCAAAATCTCGTCCTTTTCAACCCCTTTTGATCCCTCAGCAATTTAAGGACTCAAATGTCACAGTAGGTGCTGACACTAATAGGATTGATTATGCCAATTTGCTTCGTATTTCTGTTAGGTGTGGTGATGTTGAACTCGCAAAGATTATTCACTCTTCAATTCTCAAACTTGAAGAAGAGGATGTTTATTTGAAAAATGCTTTAATTGCAGCTTATCTCAAGCTTGGTCACTTGAATCTTGCTGAGAAAGTATTCGATTCGCTTTTGAGCCCTGATGTTGTGTCGTATACAGCAATTATATCGGCTTTTGCTAAGTCGAATCGTCAAAGAGAAGCCTTTGAGCTGTTTCTTGAAATGAGGGACTTAGGTATTGAACCAAATGAATATACATTTGTTGCTGTTTTGACTGCTTGTATTCGTTCGTTGAATCTTGAGTTAGGTCGTCAAGTACACGGTCTTGTTGTCAAATTAGGGTATTTGAGTTATACTTATGTTGTTAATGCACTTATGGGATTGTATAGTAAGTGTGGTTTACTGGAATCTGTGATTCTTTTGTTTAATGATATGCCACAAAGGGACATTGTTTCGTGGAACACTACGATTTCGTGTATGGTTGAAGAGTGCATGTATGAAAGAGCATTTGAAATGTACCGTGAATTGAGGAGAAATGATTGCTTAATAGTTGATCATTTTACTCTTTCGACCCTTTTGGCTGCATCTTCCCGCTGTTTGGCGGTCAGAGAAGGGCAAAACCTACACGCACATGCTCTTAAAAGTGGATTACATGGTAATTTGAGTGTGAATAATGCACTTATAGGCTTTTACACCAAATGTGGAACCTTGAAAAATGTAGTGGATGTGTTTGAGAGGATGCCTGTGAAGGATGTCTTTAGTTGGACTGAAATGATTGTGGCGTATATGGAATTTGGTTATGTTGATTTTGCGATGGAGATTTTTAACAGTATGCCTGAAAGGAACTGTGTTTCTTATAATGCTCTTTTGGCTGGATTTACTCAAAATCACGAAGGGTTTAAGGCACTGGGGTTATTTTGTGGAATGTTGGAGGGAGGGATGGAATTGACTGATTTTACATTGACCAGTGTTCTTAATGCTTGTGGGTCGATGACGGAAAGGAAGATAAGCAAACAGATTCATGCATTTATCCTCAAGCTTGGTTTAGAATCAAATGATCGTATTGAGACGTCATTGCTTGATATGTGCACGCGGTGTGAGAGAATGGATGATGCCAAAAAGATATTTCATCAGCTGCCACTTGACCATGATAATTCAGTTGCATTGACATCAATGATGTGTGCATATGCTAGAGATGGACATCCAGAAGAAGCTATTTCTCTTTTCTTGGTCAGGCATTCAGAAGAATCACTGGTTGTTGATGAAGTTGCATTAGCCACTATTCTTGGTGTTTGTGGAACATTAGGGATTCTAAAGTTAGGGGAACAAATCCATTGCTATGCCTTGAAACATGGTTTAATGTCTGATACCGGTGTTGGGAATGCCATGATCAGCATGTACTCTAAGTGTGATGAAATGCAAAGTGCAATTAAGGCCTTTGAGGCTATGCCTACACATGATTTAGTATCATGGAATGGTTTGTTGACTTGCTATGTCCTTCATAGGCAGGGGGATGCGGCATTGAATATGTGGGCGAAGATGGAAAACTTAGGAGTAAAACCAGATTCTATTACCTGTGTCCTTGTGATATCTGCTTATAGACACACTTCTAGTAATTTAGTTGATTGTTGCCAAAAGTTCTTTTCCTCAATGCAATCCTCATATAACGTAAAACCCACCTCGGAACATTATGCAGGCTTTGTAGGTGTCTTAGGCTATTGGGGTCTGCTCGAAGAAGCAGAACAGATAATTAGTGCAATGCCATTTGAACCAAAGGCTTCTGTTTGGCATGCTTTGCTTGAAGGTTGTAGGATACATGTGAATGCTATCATTGGTAAAAGGGCAATGAAGGAAATACTATCTATTGCGCCGCAGGATCCTTCTACGTTCATACTAAAGTCAAATCTCTACTCAGCATCTGGAAGATGGCAGTGTTCAGAACTTGTTAGGGCGGAGATGAGGGAGAAGGGTTTTCGAAAAATACCAGGACGCAGTTGGATCATACTTGGCGACAAGGTTCACACCTTTTTTGCTAGAGACAAATTGCATTCACAGTCAAAAGACATATACAGCGGCTTACAAATACTCATTCCGGAGTGTCTGAAAGCTGGATATGTACCTGACACAAGTTTTGTACTTCATGAAGTAGAGGAGCATCAAAAGAAAGACTTCTTGTTCTACCACAGTTCAAAACTAGCTGTAACCTTTGGGCTTCTTATGACGAGACCTGGGAAACCCGTTCGTGTTATGAAGAACGTGCATCTCTGTGGCGACTGCCATACATTCTTCAAATATGTTTCAGTTGTCACCAAGAGAGATATACACATAAGAGATGCTTCAGGTTTTCATCATTTTGTAAATGGTAAATGCTCCTGCAGAGATAATTGGTGATGAAAAATTAGATATTTTGATAATTCTAGCTGTAGTTTTTGATTGTTGATTTCAGGTTTTTGTTGGTAAGATTTTTAAACCTGTTGTTAGATATACAACAATAAGAATGTATTTACACCATGTAAAGAACTTTTGATAAATCAGTTTAGCAAAAATACTTTTCTTTGTCTAGAAAGTTTGAGAAAAGCATACGATTTAGCATCGTCCTCTCTGATTTCATTACATTCTTGCTTTTGAATGCTAAAGGATTTTGTTGATAAGTAAGATAATTCATTGATTATATTACCAATGAGGTGCTAAATATTTATGTCAAGTACAATGATTTAGCTCCCGTCATCCAGCCAGGAGTTCAATATTTCTAACGTCGATCCTAAATCAGGTACATACTTCAGTCTTCTGTTTACACCAAAAACTCAAAAACTGACAACACCTTGATTTAAACAAAAAATTACAGTTGATTTGCCCTGAAAATATATGTGATGTGATTTTCTCCATGCAAACTGTCCATATTCCTCAGGAGTCTGAGCTTCTTTATTATTCTGTCCTTCCCTGCTGAGTAGATTCTCCAATAAAGTACATGGCATCACCCACTGCACACAGAAAAAGGTTGGGGAACAGAGTCCCAATCTGCCATGCTTGTCTGCATTGTAATAAAAGATGGCCTGTAGATTCTGGAGCTTGCTCATACATGTAGCTATTGTTACAAATCAACAATCATCTTCTCTGTATACTCTATCTTGGGTCAAACCATGACTCTCTACTGCCTATCTATGCAATACAAGCAACTTAGCTCTTATCTTCCATATCATCTTCCAATGCCATTTTCCTCTTCTAATATCTTTCTTTTTTATGATGGTGGTGTCCAGGACACTTGTGTACACCTCGACTATTCTATTGGATACTCGTTACCTCATCGTGTGACTCTTCTCACCAAGACTTAAGCATATGGCAAGAAATCACCTAGTGTTTTTTGTTTCAATTGGAATTTGAACCTTACTCTGCAAGGTTTTCTCTTCTAATATCGGACTTCATAAGTGTCCTGTTGCATGAGTTTACTCTATACTATCCATCCTTCAGCATTCCAATGTAGAATATCCTCCTCTGAAGATGTGATTGTTTGTTCACTAACCTGCTAAACAGCTGAACTATTTTATCCACCTCCTAGTTATGAACATCCTTCTGAAATGCAAATGCCAGCCATCATCTTTCCTGCTTTCTGCCGTTGTAGCTTCTGGTAAAGTTGCTGCAATATGACCAGGAGGTCACGGATTCGAGTCGTTGAAACAGCCTCTTGCAGAAATGCAGGGTAAGACTGCGTACAATAGACCCTTGTGGTCCGGTCCTTCCCCGGATCCCGTGCATAGTGGGAGCTTAGTGCACCGGGCTTCCTTTTTTGCAGTTGTAGCTTCTTATGTGTTTACCTCGAAAAATGTGAGTGACAATTAAAGATAATTTGTGGTTTTAAAGATATGTGATATATTCTAATACTAGTGATTATACCAGTGATATTAAGCTTAAGTAAGAAGAATTGCTGAACCAAATTAGTGTTGTTGGAGCAATAGGGGCCTCGAGCTTGATTACCCCAGAGACCTCGAGGTCAGCTAAGAATGATAAAGTATGAACAATAAAGACAATAAAGCTGAAGAGCAATTGTTGAGCACGTTAAACAAGGAAAGCAGAGTAGAATGTTCTATTGCAGTGAATAATGTATCCCTTACAAATGATTGGAGTCCCCTTTATATAGGAGGGAAAAACCCTAATATGGTAAATTTCCAATTATAATAAAAAATTCTATTGGTATAGCTGTATAACGACCTAGTACGGACTTGCACTATTTCATACAAATCTTATCCTATAATTTATGCCCTGATCCACGTGTCCTTGAGAAATTTTCGCTCTTTCTTGAGTGCCTTCGAGACTGTACTGCCCTCGATGTAGGTCGTGCCAGGCCTTCGATCTGCTTCCTCGAGGTGTGTGTCCTTCAGCCGGGTCCGACCCCTACTTCGAGTCGCCCGGACTCGTACTCATAGCCCAATTTAAGACTTCGAAATCAGGCTCCTTGATTTTGACCGAATACAGATAGTCCCCGCGTTTCTTAGAATAAGATGATAAGAAACGATTTGAACCTCAATCTTCCCGAGCCACTTGTGATGATATCATGCCCATGACGTAGGCGCTTGAAGTGACCGGAAATGTCATGTCAGCGTGCTTCCCCAAAACGTCCAATGCGTTTCAGCCTTTGTCGGCCACTTGCTCCGCCGGTTCCGTCGTCAGCTTCCTATAAATAAGAAGTTACTTGACTGAACACAAACTACACTTATTCCTTCTTCATCTACTTTTAGTCTTTTCCCTTTTCTACCTCTTCCTCTAATCACCCATTTCTATGGTTCAAAACTGTGACCACAAGGTCACATGGCAGCAACTTTACCAGTTACGCCAAGGCTTCTTTTCTCAAAGCTTCGGCTCGAGACAATGGGAGAAGGGCATCGGATCTTTCTCATATCAGAAGATATGCGAACTCTATACTGCTGCTCATCTCTCTTAACTTCAACCTGGTGTGGCGCTTCATTCCTTTTGCTTTCCGTGGAATGAGGTGGCACTATCATCTACTAACTTTTGCATCCCACACCGGAACAGAGTTCCGAGGATGAACACTCTTGGATTGTTGCTTGTGCATCTTGCAACCCCTTTTGGTCTTTTCCTGTATTGCGGCCCAAAACTTCATTGGAATGCTCGATCTTGGCTGCTGGAGATATAATTACATTTATCGAGGGCCTCCTGCCCCATACATACGTTCCCAGAGATCTGAAAGGGTGCCCCAGAGGAAAGAAATTCCGAAGACGATGCTCCCGAGGACGTGGTCTTAAAAGTGGATTAGGTTCTTTCGCTTTGTTTTTTGCTTCTTTGTTCCTGTGTAAGCATCCTCCGTGGTGCCGTAGCTATAATTTGTAAATATTTCTTGGAAGCAAAAAAGGATCCTTTTGTATCCCTTCTGGTTCATGCTGAATTTTACTCTATCTTTATTCGTAAAAGACTTTGATTAGATGGTTTCAATAGCTAGCCCAAATATCGAGCTTAGGACATAATAAAACCCTTAGGTTTTTAATATAGTACCCCTCGAGGTTCTCGTTAATCCTCGAGCTGAGCTTAAATGCGAACTCCAAACATCATGATCCCCGAGCTCGAGTTAGGTGAGAGCAAGATCTCGAAATGAAGTTAATCCTTAGATCTTTTCGCAGTCCCCGAGTGAGAAATTTCCCCAACCCGGTTAGCCCTTGGGCTTTGCAGTCGAGCAGGCACGTGCTCGAACTTGTAATAAGGATAGCCCTTAGGCCTTTTCTCAGTTCTCGAGCAAGAAATTCTTCAAACTCGGATAGCCCTTGGGCTTAATAATCGAATGGATATTCTGCTCGAACTCGACTTGTACTGGATTTCGTACTGTTTTGATTTACAGAGTGCTTCTTTTGCATAACTTGAACGATTGGCCCTGAAATGGGTTAGGGCTCGGGATAATAAACCCTTGGATCCTTGTTGATAGAAACAGTAGTCACTGAGCTAAGTTTAAATCGATCCGACTAAAGCTCGGGATACCGTGACTCTTGAGTCCGGGTTGAGTGAGAACGAAGTCTCATATAATACGTTTTTGGCCCTTAAGCTCTTATATATCGGCTCTTTAGGTTGGCCCTTGGGCTCTCATACATCGGCCCTTAGGCTCTTTAGGTTGGCCCTTGGGCTCTTAGAATGGCTATATAATTTTCCCCTCATTTCGGCTTAAAAGACTTAGTGAAAATTTAATTATGCCTTAGCATGTGTTCTTTGTACCCGTGGGTTTTTTCTGAAGGCTCGACATATCAGAACCTTATTAATAATTTGTTTGTGTAAACATAATCGAATACCTCTTGAGGTATTTTCGAAGGCCGATGTTATCGAAGCCCTTGGATTTTTCGAGGGCTGAATTTATCGAAGCCCTTGATATTTTGCTTTTGCTGAGGGTAGCCTGATTTAACCGATTTTTATAAAGTGTTTGAAGGCCTTTAATTTATAGCGGAAGTCGGACGTCTCCGAGTCGCATTATTTGGCCGTAGCCTTTATATGACCGTAGTCTTTAGTATGGCCGTAGCCTTCGGGTATGTCACTTGGACTTGTTTCCCGATAATTTTCCGAACTTGTTCGAGAAGTTAGTCCCCGAGAATATTGGCCTTGGCCTTTGTTTCGAGGGGGTGCCTCTTTGAGGTCTTATTAGTTTGAATTTTCGATGACAGTCCCCGAGTATTCGGGGTGCTTGTATGTTTTGGCTCTTAAGCCATTTCTGTAGGGATGTAGAATTCGTGTAATGGTAGACTTTTTTGAAACGCGAAGTGTTTTCGATATTAACAGAATTGGTACATGTGTACATGCTTTGCTGTCGGGGCTCGATTATTCTATATGGACACGGTTCATTTGACCGTTTGGCCCATTACAAAGTTCTCCTATCGAGACCCTCTTATGCGTGAAATATCTTTCTAAAAAATATAACCTCCGAGGGTGATGCCCCCCCCAGTATTCGAGGTTAATTGAAAAGAAGCCTTGAATACTTGTTGAATGTTCCTTAGGTAGCATATAGGTTTTTCCTCGTTAAAAACCTTGCCGGTAAAACCCATTTGGGATACAACCCGATCTAAGGGAAAAAGAGTGCAACGCATGCTTTCAAACCCAAGGTCTTCGAGCTGAAAGATGCCTCGATGTCTCCGATCGAACATCTCAGCAGTAATATCGCTTGAGCATTGATATATTCCAATTGTTTGGTAGTTGCTAAACTTTCATTGTGCTAAGTTTGTAGGATCCTTTCCCTATGACTCCGAGGACACGGTACGATCCTTCCCAATTGGGACCTAGCTTCCCTTTGTTTGGGTCTCGAGTGTTAAGAGTGACTTTCCTTAGGACTAAGTCCCCGACTCTGAAATATCTAAGGTTCGTCCTTCTGTTGTAATACCTTTCGATCCTTTGTTTTTGCGCGGCCATTCGAATTAATGCAGCCTCACGTTTTTCATCGAGTAGTTCGAGAGAAGTGTTCATAGCTTTGTGATTTGAGTCCTCGGTGGTGTCACACCTCCTTTTTTCTTACGCCCGCGTAAAGAGGGTATGATAAAGGGAGTTATTTCCAACTTGAAGTGACAATCGGAACGGGACTTATTATTAAGATTTCAGAGTCGCCACTTGGGAGATTAAGGGTGCCCCAAGTCACCAGTTGAATCCCGAACCGAGGAAATTATGACTCTGTTAATAGTCAGCGAACCAGAAATCCGGGTAAGGAATTCTGTTAACCCGGGAGAAGGTGTTAGGCATTCCCGAGTTCCGTGGTTCTAGCACGGTCGCTCAACTGTTGTATTTGATTTTATTTGATTTCGAAATACGTTCTAGCTTATGTGCTTTTATTAGTAAACTACTTTTATTTTATTTTGTTCGATTTTTAAACGAATTGCAACGTCGTGGAAATGCGCCTCAAACCACGTCGCACCAGTGCACCCGTGATTGTTAACACATTTCGACTTCGTTGAGATTGGGATTTGGGTCACATAAATGTGCACCCGTGTTTAGGAAGGTGATTTTATTTAAAATGCGCGCCTAAAGTAGCTACGCGTTTATCAACTATGTGGGGGGCCATGAAATTCGCTAAATGGCCCATCCCAAAGTCTAAATATTTTGATATAAGCAATTAATGAGGGCCCCGCAATTTGTGTGTTTTATTTGGCGAGGCTCGTCTCGTCTATCATTTATTTTAAAGGGAACCCTAAAGTGGCTATAACCTTTCTATATTCTGTGCCGACAATAAATGACCTTCCAGCATTATTGTTCAAGGGTCAGTAAATTTTCTGGATAAAATTGGGCTTTAGTTTCGGCCCAATGCCATTTCAGTGCTGCTTGTGATAACGGGAAAGGCTGCCTGGGCATGGGCTTCATCCAATGAGAACAGGCCCAGATGGCCCGTCCAGTTCAGCTTATCGAGCAGCTCTGGATCACGTTAGAATGCAATTCATATGTGTACTAGAGAATTATACCAATGCATCAGTAAATCAGGCAGTTACTTTGCTGGTTTTATACTTACTTATTTCATGCATGTTTGATGGTGACTATTTAAGCTATTGTCTGTTAGCAACTATTAGTACTGGAACTTAAGCGAATTCACATGAAAAAATACTAATGAACCTATTTCAAGTTGTTCAATTGTATCCACTACTGGCTGCAACTAATTTCAGAAATATATACGGGATAACTAGACTAAGGTGATTACTAATAATATGGAGGTATCAAACTTAAGAGGTTCAAATCCTTATTCTATTCTGACTTTAACTTATCAGGCTAATGTGTTACATTACCTTATTGCACTTGTTCATACAAATAACTGCAATAGGCAGTCCTATTGACATGAAATAAAAATCGAAACAGTCTAATCCTATCATTAACTGCAGAAAGTAGACATTAGATTCTAACATGTGAACTGCTATACTCAGAACTAAATCTCATTGCACAGTCCATACGAATAGTCCAGTTATACAGTCCAGTTAACAGTCCAGTATTTACACACATACAAAATTGATTCGACACTGTGCTGATTAAATCTAACGCCTATTTAACTATCAGTACACCACAGTCCAAGCAGCACACTTCAAGATCAAACAGATGAACATTTGTATTCCATTTCAAGCTTAATGTTACAGTAGGGTAGATTCAAATGTGTACCTGGTAATTGCAAATAAGAAAAGGAAAAGATCAGTAGCAGTGACAGTTTGCAACAGCAGCCCAGGAATAAGTTGAAATCCAGTAATAACTCAATCAACACAGCAAGTTCAGGAATAGATTTGAAACTCCAGCAATGAACCAAAACATCAACAATTTCAAGCACCAATGCAGTCCAAAACCAAATCGACTACTCAGATTCAGTTTACAGCAATTCAAATAGACCTTAACAACTCTCTTGGCAGCTCTTTTCACATATAGAACAGTATACTCGAAAACCAGCTTATTTCTGATCCCAATGTTGAGATCAGTATTGTTTTGAAGGGATTTTATGATTTTTAGAAACTCTGTTTTATGCCTTTTGGAAGGGGTTTAGAGGACTGCCCAAAACTTTTTTTCATCAAGGCAAATGAATGCCTATTTATAGATGAACTTAGGGTCCAATTTCAGATTTTCCTTTTACCCCCTTAGTCCCTATTCTAATTTCAGTGTTTACCCCATTATTTCTGACTTGCTACACAAGCAACTAACTTAAGTTTATTAGAACCTACACTATAGTCCCTCCTAGAAAGTTCTATGCTTATTACAATCCCTATTCTATCCTTACCCCCCTTTAAAAATTACCAAATCTGATAAAAATGCCCTTTTCCCATGCCTAAACTACCCTTTGAATCCCCTGAAATTACTGGCCAAGTTAAACCAGTCCATTAACTACAACCAAGCAATCTATTTCTAGGGCTAGAGCAATTAAAATCAACTTGCAGTAAACAATTAAAATCAGATTGCAGTAAACAATTAGGATTCGACTAACTGAACCTAAAATCAGACCACTTAACAACAAATTTGAACAACAGTAAAGGCTCAACAACAAATCAGACCAATAACAACAAATCAACAGAATTAATACTGAAACAACAAATCAAAAATACTGAAACAGAATTAATAACAACAAATCAGACCAATAACAACAGTAAAGGCTCAAATACTGAAGAAAAAATTGAAATCAAAAGTGCCCTAAAGAGTTAAAGATTATCAAACAAATTTGAACAAGCATACAGAATCAGAACAGCATCGAACAGAACT
>NW_017672302.1:191286-201744 GCF_001879085.1 Nicotiana attenuata
ACAAGTGAGCAGAAATGAACGATTTTTGCCCGTTTGCATATTCCGTGTGAAGCAGTTTTGAAAAAGCTTGACCGCACCCTGCTTCAGAGGTTGCCTACATATCCTGGGCTAAACAGGAATCAGGTCAGTGTAGTTCGGGAAGGTTCGGCAGCTGGGACTACCAGGAGCTGTGATTTCACCGCTGTTGTTGCTGCTACTGCTCGCTGACCTCCTTATTACACCGTATAAAAATAAAAGAAGCTGGACTAAGCTATGATCTATGAATTACAAAGAGTTCAATCTATGTCTTCTAACTTGCTCTTTGTGTTGCCTTGAACTTGTATCTTTCCACCGGAATTCTTGCGTTGTTGCCTTGCATTGATTGTAGTTGTTTCACCATTCCTTCGGGTGATGTTTGACTGCTGCAATTTGCAATATGTGCCTCTATTCTCCAGGCGGGCTCCTGATTGCTGAACTTGAAATGTATTCCCTTGTTCTCCAGGTGGGCGCCTGATTGCTGAAACTTGAAAAGTATTCCCTTGTTCTCCAGGTGGGCGCCTGATTGCGAAAACTTGAAAAGTATTCCCTTGTTCTCCAGGTGGGCGCCTGATTGCTAAAACGCTGATTGCGAAAACTTGAAAAGTATTCCCTTGTTCTCCAGGTGGGCGCCTGATTGCGAAAACTTGACATGTATTCCCTTGTTCTCCAGGTGGGCGCCTGATTGCGAAAACTTGAAATGTATTCCCTTGTTCTCCAGGTGGGCGCCTGATTGCTAAAACTTGAAAAGTATTCCCTTGTTCTCCAGGTGGGCGCCTGATTGCTAAAACTTGAAAAGTATTCCCTTGTTCTCCAGGTGGGCGCCTGATTGCTGAAACTTGAAATGTATTCCCTTGTTCTCCAGGTGGGCGCCTGATTGCTAAAACTTGAAAAGTGTTCCCTTGTTCTCCAGGTGGGCGCCTGATTGCTGAAACTGAAAAGTATTCCCTTGTTCTCCAGGTGGGCGCCTGATTGCTAAAACTTGAAAAAGTATTCCCTTATTCTCCAGGTGGGCGCCTGATTGCAACAAAATAACGACGAAGAAAATTTTTGCCCCTGTTTCAATCAAAGAAAACTTTGTTAATGTAAAATGGTGACTAGCTGCTGGCATTCTTGTTGGCCATGCTCCCGCTTCTGACATCCACCCTGACTTGCTTCCTGGACTTGCCTTGACTTGCCCCGATTTCCCAGTTGACTTTCAACCCTTAAATCTCGATGACCCCCATGTTTACTTCATATTACTGGTTGGTGTTCCTGTTCCTTTCCTGTGAACCTTGCCTTTTCCTCGCAAATGTCTGATTATTCCACTGATTTTATTGATCCTTCATGTTTTACTTCCTTTGACATGTCTCCAACTTGTTGTGCCACCCAACTGGGAAGCTGGTAGTTAGCTTTGACACCCTTCTTTTGTTTTTGAATAGAACTGACACTAAAACGTCTTATAGACGAGGATGAAATGCAATGACCTCAGGGGTTTTTGAGGATAGAAAACTTTGGAAATGCATGAGTGGTAATGAAGAGAAAAAGACAAGACTCATCTAAGCGGAAAGGCTGATTCCGTTGATCGTGCCATGCACTTCGGATCCCAACCTAGTCTGTCCAACCAATTAATTGTTACTTACCACATTTGTTGCCTCATACTTTCACGCCCGACTTTTAACAAAACCCAAACCTTGCTTCTTTCACCATGTTTTAAACATCTTTCAACCACAGACTTCTTTATTTGCACATCTGAAGACTCATGTTCGCCTTATGATGCCCATGAGGGTTTTCACCAGTAATATCTCTCCAACTCACTTCGCCTTACAGTGCTCGTGAGGGTTTTCACCAATAAGACTCTCTCATTTCTAATATCTCTCAAACTCACTTCGCCTTACGGTGCCTGTGAGGGTTTTCACCAATAAGACTCTCTCATTTTTAATATCTCTCAAACTCACTTAGCCTTACGGTGCCCGTGAGGGTTTTCACCAATAAGACTCTCTCATTTCGTCATTTTCCTTCTAGCACCAAAGTGTTGTCCCCAACAAAATCACCTTACCTGCTTGTATTGACATTTGTTAAGATTGATCGGAAGGTCTTTCTTTGGTCCGTAATGTGGCTTTTGGATGGGTTTAGAAAGAAAGGTATAGAAGCTCAAAATAATTCGAACGTGGGTCCAAAATTACAACTTTCGGAATCATATCTCATGCAACAACCATAACTTCTGCCCCAGTTTCCCTTCCGGGGATTATTTGGATTTTTCTTTTGTTATGACTGAACCTCAGTGAGGCTGCCTACGTACCCTTTCGGGATCAAGTCAAACGTAGTTCAAATAACTACGTTCATTGTTGCGATCTTTCCTTTTCTTCCACTTTTGTTTTCTTTCCTTTTACTTCTTTTCTTTTCTTTCTTTTTCCTTATTTCCTGTTTCATTCACTGTTCTTTTCTTTTCTCTCCTTTTTTCTTTTTCTTTCTCTTTTTTTTTTCTTTTCTTTTCCTTTCCTTTTCTTTTTCACGGTTTTTCTCTTATGTCTCCATTTTCTTTCCCTGCTCAGCCTTACGAGCTTGATTATTGATTCCGAAAGAGGGGTATGCAAGAAAGTATTTAAGGCTCAAAAGGGGTAACAAGGGATAAAGTGTTTAGATAGCAGAGCAAAATGCCTTCGTCATTTCAATCTCAAAATATGCCATATACAATCAGGTACACAAAGATAAAGAAATCATACATAATATCTCTTGACTGCATCAGAATTGATAGCCATTTCTACACATTTTCCTTCCATATCTGTCAAATATAAAGCGCCATTGGACAACGCTCTGGTTACAACAAATGGCCCCTGCCAGTTTGGGGCGAACTTTCCTTTTGCCTCAGCCCAATGAGGTAGGATACGTCTCAGCACCAACTGCCCTACTTCAAACTTACGTGGACGCACCTTCTTGTTATATGCTCTTGCCATTCTCTGTTGGTATAACTGACCATGACATACCGCTGCCAGTCGTTTTTCGTCAATCAGACTTAATTGTTCCAGGCGGGTTTTAACCCATTCATCATCATCAATTTCTGCCTCAGCAATGATCCGGAGGGACGGGATCTCAACCTCTGCGGGTATTACTGCTTCGGTTCCATACACCAAGGAATAAGGAGTTGCTCCTACTGAAGTGCGGACAGTAGTGCGATAACCCAACAATGCAAAAGGTAGTTTTTCATGCCATTGCCTTGACCCTTCGACCATTTTCCGAAGTATTTTCTTGATATTCTTGTTAGCTGCTTCAACTGCTCCATTTGCCTTAGGACGATATGGAGTGGAATTGCGGTGCATGATCTTAAACTGCTGACATGTCTCGGCCATCAAATGACTATTGAGATTTGCACCATTATCTGTGATGATTACTTTCGGGATCCCAAACCGGCATATGATATTTGAATGCACGAAATCGACAACTGCCTTCTTGGTCACAGATTTGAAGGTTTTTGCCTCCACCCATTTAGTGAAATAATCAATGGCTACCAAAATGAATCTATGTCCATTTGATGCTGCTGGCTCAATCGGTCCAATAACGTCCATTCCCCAAGCAACAAAGGGCCATGGTGCCGACATTGTATGCAATTCCGAGGGCGGAGAATGAATCAAATCTCCGTGTATCTGACATTGATGACATTTGCGCACGAAACTGATGCAATCCTGTTCCATGGTAAGCCAATAATACCCTGCTCGGAGGATCTTCTTTGCCAATATGTATCCACTCATATGANTGCATGATCTTAAACTGCTGACATGTCTCGGCCATCAAATGACTATTCAGATTGGCACCATTATCTGTGATAATTACCTTCGGGATCCCAAACCGGCATATGATATGTGAATGCACGAAATCGACAACTGCCTTCTTAGTCACAGATTTGAAGGTTTTTGCCTCCACCCATTTAGTGAAATAATCAATAGCTACCAAAATGAATCTATGTCCATTTGATGCTGCTGGCTCAATCGGACCAATAACATCCATTCCCCAGGCAACGAACGGCCATGGTGCCGACATTGTATGCAATTCAGAGGGCGGAGAATGAATCAAATCTCCATGTATCTGACATTGATGACATTTGCGTACGAAGCTGATGCAATCCCGTTCCATAGTAAGCCAATAATAACCTGCTCGGAGGATCTTCTTTGCCAATATATATCCACTCATATGAGGCCCACAAACTCCCGCATGTACCTCAGCCATGATAACTGTAGCCTGTCTGGCATCTATGCATCTCAATAACCCAAGATCTGGAGTTCTTTTGTACAACACTCCTCCACTGAAGAAAAATCCGCTTGCCAAGCGTCGAATTGCTCTCTTTTGATCCCTTGTAGCCTGTGTCGGGTATACTCCCATCCGGAGATATTCTTTTATGTCATGGAACCAAGGCTCACCATCAAACTCTTCCTCCACCACATTACAATAGGCGTGCTGGTCTCGAACCTGAATATGTAACGGATCCACGTAAGCCTTGTCCGGATGATGCAGCATTGATGCCAAAGTGGCCAAAGCGTCAGCAACCTCATTGTGCATCCTTGGAATGTGTTTGAAATCTATTGACTGAAACCGTTGACAAAGTTCATGCAAGCACTGCCGGTATGGTATGAGCTTCAAGTCCCGTGTTTCCCACTCTCCCTGAATCTGGTGTACAAGAAGATCCGAGTCACCCATGACCAAGATTTCCTGGACACCCATGTCTATAGCCAGTCTCAGTCCCAGGATACAGGCTTCGTACTCAGCCATGTTGTTGGTGCAATAGAAACGAAGTTGAGCAGTGACAGGGTAATGTTGCCCTGTCTCAGAAATCAGTACTGCTCCACATTCCGACACCCTTGGCATTGGCAGCTCCATCAAAGAACAGTTTCCATCCAGGCTTCTCGACCTGTTCTAATTCTTCAACATGCATTACCTCCTCGTCTGGGAAATATGTTTTCAAAGGCTCATATTCGTCATCAACGGGATTCTCAGCCAGATGATCAGCCAGTGCTTGTGCTTTCATGGCGGTCCGCGTCACGTAGACAATATCAAACTCCGTAAGCAGGATTTGCCATTTAGCCAGCCTCCCCGTGGGCATGGGCTTTTGAAAAATATACTTCAATGGGTCCAACCGAGAGATGAGATAGGTAGTATATGCTGACAAGTAATGTTTCAACTTTTGCGCTACCCAGGTTAAAGCACAACACGTCCTCTCGAGTTGAGTGTATTTTACCTCATATGATGTGAACTTCTTGCTGAGGTAGTAAATCGCCTGCTCTTTCCTTGTGATGTCATGCTGCCCCAGTACACAACCAAACGAATTGTCTAACACAGTCAGGTAAAGGATCAAGGGCCTTCTTGGCTCTGGCGGGACCAACACTGGTGGACTAGCCAAATACTTCTTGATCTTATCAAATGCTGCTTGACATTCATCCGTCCATCTGACCGCAGCATCTTTCTTTAACAACTTGAAAATGGGTTCACAAGTAGTTGTAAGCTGGGCAATGAACCTGCTGATGTAATTCAACCTGCCAAGTAAACTCATCACATCTTTCTTGTTCCTTGGCGGTGGTAACCCTTGGATGGCTTTGATCTTAGACGGGTCTAATTCGATACCGCGCTGACTTACCACGAATCCCAATAACTTCCCCGATGGAACTCCAAACGCGCATTTTGCTGGATTAAGCTTGAGGTTGTACCTGCGGAGTCTCTGGAAGAATTTCCTCAAATCCCTAACATGGTCACATTGTTTCCTCGACTTTATGATCACGTCGTCCACATAGACCTCGATTTCCTGATGTATCATGTCATGGAACATGGTAGTCATTGCCCTCATATACGTTGCCCCTGCGTTCTTCAACCCAAATGGCATGACCCTGTAACAGTACGTCCCCCAAGGTGTGATGAATGCTGTCTTTTCTGCATCCTCCTCATCCGTCAAAATCTGGTGATAACCCGCATAACAATCCACGAAGGAAGCAATCTCATGTTTGGCACAATTGTCAATCAATATATGGATGTTTGGAAGTGGGAAGTTGTCCTTCGGGCTCGCCTTATTGAGATCACGGTAATCAACACATACTCTGGTCTTCCCATCCTTCTTTGGTACAGGCACCACATTAGCTAACCAGGTAGGATATCGAGTAACTCGTATGACCTTTGCCTCAAGCTGCTTGGTAACTTCTTCTTTGATTTTCACACTGATATCTGTTTTAAATTTCCTCAACTTCTGCTTGACAGGCGAGCATTCCGAATAAACGGGCAATTTGTGGACCACTAGATCGGTACTTATACCTGGCATGTCATCATATGACCATGCGAAAACATCTTTGTATTCAAGCAACAATTTAATTATCTCCCCCCTGAGCGGGGCTTCCAAATGGACACTTATTTTTGTTTCCCGAACATTCTCCTGATCCCCTAGATTGATTGCCTCTGTGTCATTCAAGTTAGGCTTGGGTTTTTCCTCAAATTGATTTAACTCTTTACTGATTTCTTCCAAAGCTTCCTCGTCATCGTATTCCCTCTCGCCATCACACTCAATTTCCTATATTACTATTTCACATTGATTATCAAGACTAGGCCGGAGACTCCTCATGCATGGCACATCATTGAAACCAGCATAAAAGGGACTGTACAAGAGAGAAAAGAAAACAAAATAAAGGCGATCAGGAAAGAAGAAAGGAGGACATTGCATTTTATTAGAATTGTAAGATAACAAGGTTTAACTCATCCAAATGGACGGAACATAGAAATCTGAATTACAACCCTGGAAATAATCCAGATTTAGAACTCAAAGAAAAATCAAAAACTAACTACCACGACTCCTTCCGAATTGGAAGAGGAGTAGCTTCCCAGTTATTGAGCTTCGCCGGGTTCCACCATATTCACTTCATCGAACACCCTTTCGAACCTTGCGATCATCTCCTTGTCAGGTTCTATCACCACAGAATTTGGCATTGCTGTTGCTGGGCGTCGTTTAGTACCAGGCCGAACGAAGGAACGGGAAAGGCGAGGAATAGGTTTTTGAAGGGTCCGCGCTCTCTTCTTCATCTTTTTGGCACTCCTTATGTCAGCAGAAGTGGGTTTGAAACCTAGCCCAAAAGTGTCTGGATTTCCGGGGAGAGACACCGGGTGTATGATTCCTTGCAGTGAAGCACCTAACCCCTTTCCGGGCAAGAATCCATTCCTTATCATCTCTGAGGCTACCATAACGGATGCGGCAGCTATCTTGGGCATAGGAACACACTCTCCTTCCGGGATTTTATCAACTGGCACTGTATCCATGACTTGGTACACCCAGGGACCTTTGTCATTTTCAACTTCCTCAAAGGATGTAATAGCATTACAAGAATTGTCCTCTCCATGAACCACGATCTCCTGCCGATCCCATTCAAACTTGACCATTTGATGCAAAGTAGACGGTACTGCCTTTGCGGCATGAATCCAGGGCCGTCCCAATAAAAGATTGTAGGAAACACTGACATCGAGCACTTGAAACTCCATAGTGAATTCCACAGGTCCTATTGTTAGCTCCAACACAATATCTCCCACTGTGTCTTTCCCTCCGCCGTCAAATCCCCGTACACAGATGTTGTTTTTATGAATTCTTTCCCTGTCAACTTGCAACTTTTCTAGAGTGGAAAGAGGGCAAATGTTGGCACTAGACCCATTATCAATTAATACCCGAGTCACCACGGAATCTTCACACTTCACTGTGAGGTACAAGGCTCTATTATGTTCAGTTCCTTCCAATGGTAACTCGTCATCAGAAAATGTCACCCTATTTACCTCAAAAATCTTATTCGCAATCTTCTCAAGATGATTCATAGTAATTTTATCTGGCACATGAGCTTCGTTTAGAATCTTCATCAAGGCCCGGCGGTGTTCATCCGAGTGGATCAATAAGGACAATAATGAGATCTGTGCCGGGGTTTTCCTCAGTTGTTCCACAATCGAATAGTCCTGGGCCTTCATCTTTTTCAGGAACTCTTCAGCTTCTTCTTCAGTAACGGCTTCTTTATCGGTGCCGAATTGTCTTTAGCTGCTTTAACCTTTCTCAATTCTTCAGGGGCAAAGCACCTCCCTGATCTAGTCAACCCATGAGTTTCACACACTTCTTCTTTAATTTCCTTTCCTTGGTACATCACAGTCACTCTGTCATAATTCCACGGGACAGCTTTCTCACTAACCACGGGCAATTGGGTCACCGGTTTAATGATAACTAGCTCTGCTCGAACGCCTTTTACAACCAACACAGGCTCGACAGCTGCTCCTGGTATTGTCACCTTAACAGGCCCTGGTTTTATTACCCTCACTGGTTCACTGACTGTCTGGCCCACTGCGACCAAAGCTTTCTGACCAACCAATTCCTCTTTTACTTTACTTTCGCTTGCTTTAATCATCATCACAGTCTGCGACGGCTTCTTGTATTCTCCCTTCTGCACTATCTCGATCATGTGAGCCTCATGATGAATTGGTAGCGGATTCTGCATGATATTGGGAGTCTCCGGAGCCTGCACCTCAATTCTCCGTGTATCAATCAATTCCTGAATGGCAGTTTTCAGATGCCAACACTTCTCTGTATCATGTCCAGGTGCTCCTGAGCAGTACTCACAACTCACTGAATGGTCCAGGTTCCTTGGGGGAGGGTTTGGTAATTTAGGTTCGATCGGGTTCAACATACCCAACTGCCTCAGTCTGTGGTATAGGCTCGTATAAGATTCTCCCAAGGGAGTAAAAGTCTTCTTCTTCTGCGCTCTATCATTCTTATATGCAGGATTGGGTTGGAAACTGGTTTCAGCGGCATTTCGGTTGGTTCTTGGGGATGGGTAAGTGTTTTGGGGAGTGGGTGCGCGCCATTGGGCACGAGTAGGAGATTGTGGGTATGTCTGGCCATGATGGACAGAGAAATGGGGAGTAGGAGGTGGGTAGTAATGCTGTGGTGGGCCATATGAGGTATGCGGGTAAGTTTGAGGGTGAGGGCGAGGTTGGTGATAATATGGTGACGGGCCCCTGGACCAAACCCTTGATTCCACTACTGCCACTTCTTCTTTCTTCTTCTTGCCCAATACTCCTCCGGTGCCGCTTTGAATGGCCTGCGTGGTTGCTTTGAGTGCTGAGTAGCTCATAATTTTGTTGGACTTGAGACCCTCTTCTACCATGCTTCCCATCTTTACAACTTCGTTGAAAGTTTTCCCCACAGCGGACACTAGATGGCCATAGTAAGTTGGCTCTAAAGCCTGAAGGAAGTAATCCACCATCTCATTCTCTTTCATCGAGGGATCAACCCTTGCTGCTTGCTCTCTCCAGCGGAAACCGTATTCTCTAAAGTTTTCTCCGGGCTTCTTCTCGATTTTGGTCAGTGACAGACGGTCTGGGACGATTTCGAGATTGTACTGAAAATGACATGCAAAAGCTTGAGCTAAGTCATCCCAGGTATACCACCGAGCATGATCTTGCCTTGTGTACCATTCCAACGCCGCTCCACTTAAGCTTTGACTAAAGTAGGCCATCAATAGCTCATCCTTTCCTCCAGCCCCCCTCATCTTGCTGCAGAAACCTCTCAAATGGGCTACGGGATCGCCATGTCCATCGTATAGATCAAACTTTGGTAACTTAAATCCTGGCGGCAATTGAACATCGGGAAACAAACACAAGTCTTTGTAAGCCACACTTACTTGGCCGCCCAGTCCCTGCATGTTTCGGAATGACTGTTCAAGGCTCTTGACCTTTCGGATCCTTTCATCCTGTTCGGGATTTTTGGTGGGTTTTTCCTCCTCAGCTGAGAGATCAAGGCGAGGAGTGTAAGGGTATGGTTCTGGTGGTTTGAAAGTGGGCTAGGGCGGGTAGTATTGGTTGTCATGAGTGTGGAACATGGGCTCGCTGGACGACCTGTGTAGTGTGGCAGGTGGGGGAGCCACAAATATTGGAGCAGTTGGTGGTGAAGGACACGGGATTTGTTTGGGTAATGGAGGTGGTGTCTGGGAGGTGGCTCCATAGTATTGTTGGTAAGCGGGGAAAGCGGGAGATGAGTTTACGGTGGGAGGATCCTGGATTTGGGCTGGTGGTGGAAGGTAGTTGGGATTGGCGGGATAGGCTGGTGGTGGGTGTCCCTTCGACCATGCCTGGTACATTTCAGCCATCTGCTGTTTCAGCTTGTACACTTCCTCTCTCATTGCAGTAACATCTACCGGCTCTTCTTCTCTGGACGGGTCAACAATACTCGCTTCCAGATCCTGATTGGTCATCTTTGCTTGATCTTTGGACCGAGTGTTGTAAGGATGAGTTGCCAGAATGCCAGTCAGCTCAACCACTTACACCTGAAGTTCTCATCAACAACAATTTTGTTAGCGTTTAGGGCATTAACAACTAGATAATTGCACATTGATGGATGCTCCTATACAGCTATCTGTTCCTATTATGTTTTGTTTAGTTACGTGCGTCATCCCGGCTTTCCTTTCTATC
>NW_017672303.1:0-15205 GCF_001879085.1 Nicotiana attenuata
GCATGTATACATCAATCAAACTTTTTGGATTGTGTGGACCTGGAATAATGCAAGTTAGGAACAAATATGGACTTGTCATACAAAACTCTGGAGGAAGATTATACGACATAACAAACACTGGCCAACATGAATATGGTGCGGCGGAGACTGCAAATGGAGTGAATCCATCAGCACATAATCCCAACCTAATATTTCTTGGTTCACTTGCAAAGTCCGGGAACATCCTATCAAAATGCTTCCATGCTTCTCCATCTGACGGGTGACATAGAACACCGGTTGGCCTTCCATGTTCATAGTGTCATCTCATATGAGGAACGGAGCTCATTGATGCGTACAACCTCTTTAACCTTGGTATAAGGGGTAAGTAATGCATCGCCTTCACAGGAACCTTCTTCTTATTAGCATTTGTAACCTCCTTATAACGAGGTTGGTTACAAAACTTACAATTTTCTAATGCTGCATCATCCTTATACATGCATCCTTTCTCACAACAGTCAATCCTCTCTGATGAAAGTCCTAACTTGGACACCAATTTCTTTGCAGTATAGAAATCTTTGGGTAAGTCAATTTTATTCGGATTTAGTTCATTCATAAGCCCAATGATAGAATCCATGCCCGCTTGAGAAATAGAACTATCGGATTTGATAGTTAGTAGTCTAACTGCAACAGACAACTTGGAATGCATTGAGCCTTCATACAATGGACGACTAGCTTCCTCTAGTTGTTCATAAAAGCGCTTAGCCTCATCATTTGGTTCGGATTGAGCCCCCGGGAACATCTCAAAAGCATCTCTCATCATTTCATTGAATCGAGAATTTTCAAAATTATTCTCTACTCTGGGACTACCCTCACCACCAAAAGAATTATGAAAATCATGATTCTCTCCATGAACAGTCCACACATAATAATTTTCTATAAATCCATTCTTGTAAAGATGAAGTTCAACTACATCTGGTCTCAATAACTTGACACACTTGCATTTAATACAAGGGCACCTAATTGTCCCTTCAATAAGAAAATCATTTAGCGATTTTGCCTTAGCAATAAACCCTGCAACTCCTTCTATAAATTCCTCCCTCAATCCCGCACGATTAGGATGAGTCCTATTATACATCCATCTACGATGTTCAAATTCCATCTATATCAACAAAAAAAACTATTTAGATATTCTTCTAAAGGTTCCTACTTTGAATAATTGTAATACCTTCAACATTTTAACTATGAATGACTCTTTAAATATAAATTTTCACAACAAAAATTAGATTGATTACATTCAAAAGCATATCTACTAGTTTATAGCGGAATAAAAATTCAAAAAGAGAAGTCTCACATGTCCAATTGACTAGTTAAATTTGCAACAACAATAATATCCGGAGAAAGTGCACTTAGTACTATGCTAAATACTTTAATGATTACATAGTATTATTTTATTATTTCATTCAAACTTAAAGTGAAATGTATAACATGTAAATATAAATTAATAGTTAACTCCTAGCATCAAAGTGAAACTAAAATTTCAAACAAATGAAATCCAACCATTTAGTTATTGGCAAACAAGGTAACATGAAGAATGAGGCAAGTCCTATGATTTATATAAAGATATATTTTTCATAAATATATATTTAAAAAAAAAGATATATAGATATACCTGTCGCAGCAAGGACGAAACTAAAAAACAAAAGTCGAAATGGATGATGAGCCGGTAGTGCCAACCTTCCTTTAGTTATCAACCTTTGTACTCTTTAGTCTTCTACAAAATCAAGATGACTTGTATGAGTGAACGTAGAATAAAAAGTGACACCAAATAAACATGTAGGTAAAAAGTGCAGATAATAGTGCGAATTGCCAGGTTAAAAACACACAATGTATATACTTTCAATGTAACATTTTAAATGGATATGCTAAAAAATAACTGGAGTATACATATAATGTACATGAGTCCAAATCTTATATTTGTCTTAAGAAATTATTAAATATACATAAATTATTAAGTTAGAACCCAATAACTTAAAAGAATTAGAATTCTGAACCCATAAGCTTCAAATCCTGACTCCGCTTCTGACTAAGATAACACCGTGTAAGTAGAAAATGATGACTGAATCAGTCCTTAGCTATTCCTGTCGGTTGTTAGGCCAGTTATCTACTTCACTAACATTCCTAAGGTTGTATCACATTGCTAGTTGGTTCAGACAGTTATATTCAGATTATGTACAGATTAAGCTTTCCTTTAAAACATGTTTGGTTTCTCTCTTTCCACAAGACTCACAAAGCATTGACTGACATAGTGGTCGAAATCTTCTATTCCTGTTAAATTTTCTTCCTGACCAGTATATACAGAGGTCCTTTATAATCTTGGGCATCAAAAAATGCATCCCGATGCTTCTACTAGATTCTTGATTAAGGCTTCCAGTAAATTTTTTGTTGCTCAAGTCATCTAGTCACTTTTTGTTTACTGCATATCTAAAACTGATTTGCAGCTTAAGATTAGCAACTTAACCTTCAGCAAGTTTGTAAAAGCTCTGAGACCAGTTAGCTATACTCCTAAAACAGGGAATTGAAACTTAGCATAAGCTCTTAGTTAATGTATTATACTTCCTAAGTTCATTATTACTGCTCATAAATATGAATTTGATTAAAAAGAATTTCTCCCAACAATCAAATATTTTTATTTGGATTGGAAATGTTTATATTTTCTTAGTAATATCCTAACATTATATTTGTTGCGTCGACCGCCTTCACAAATATCAGAATTAATAGACGATCCTAGTCATCTTCACCTCCACGACGAGTTTCACCTTCTAACTCCTCTTTATTCTGTTCAACAATTTTAACATCTTCATCATCTTCTTATTCTTCTTTCTCCAGTCAAGTAGTGTCTACATTGATGCGTTTAATTAATTAAAAGGCTGCATAGAAATATTCATATTTAGCACACCGACGTAACCAGCTAAATCAATAGTTATCAGTAGACTCATACGTGATAGAGTAACACAATATGGCCTTCAGTGGACCTATAAAGGGTTGATTATAAATAATAAGTATGTAGACTCAAGTTGTTACGGCAAGTAAATATAACCAATTAAAGTACTGCTAAAGATGAAAAAGTGCATTAAAGTTTGTAGTATTCCTGCTGGCATGCATTAAAGGTAATTGGATTTTCTTTCCCGTTGGCAGGTTTTCAAGCCTCAGGATTTCCTTTCCTATAGTCAGGCTTTGAAGGCTCTGGATTATCTTTCCCTTATATAAATTTGTTTGTTTTGCTCCTTTCATTTGTTTGTTTTGCTTCTTTGAGCAGGTATAGAATGGAAAGGGGAGTTGAGAGATGGACAGTAGATTGCTTCTGTGGTGCAAAGGATGATGATGGGGAGAGGATGTTGGCTTGTGATGTCTGCGGTGTTTGGCAGCATACCGGATGTGCGGGCATACCCGACCTGGATGCTATTCATGCGAGGTTCATTTGCCTTAGGTGCAGGTGTGTTAGTCAGACGACAAATACAAGCGGGAATTGCAAGGATGAATCAGTTGCTGGAGGCGCTCGTGGGGGTTTAGGAAAAAGCTTGACTAATGTTGTCTGAAGTGCGCTGAGTTTTTTTCTTTAGCTGTATATGTTTCTTTTTTTTTCCAGGTCTGATAGAATATGTACATCAGCTGAGACCACAACTACTCGCCCCAAAGTGCAGAAAATTGAAAGGCTGAAGACATTAGAAAAAGAACACAAGGATGCACTCGAAAGAGCTGTCAGTTTAAATATACCACACGCTGTGGACGCAGATGAAGAGGAATCCGCGGAGAGTATAACTGAGGAGTCATCTCAGAAACAGGAGGAAGATGCAACGATAAGCAAAGAACAGTGCAGTGATGCAATAACTAACTGGAATGAAGTAGTTGAGAAGCTTTTCAATAGAGATGAAACTGGGAAATTACGATTAAACAGAGATGCAACTGGTCTGATAAGGAAGTAGTCTACAAGCATTTATACCACATGTTTATCTCTTACTCTGTTGATTGAAGGAATAGTGGGCAACTAGCATTGAAAAGCTGAGCAAAAATGATTAGCTTCAAGAATCCCACGTTTAGCAGAGAAATGGCAATTCATAAGTGATATTGGGTACATTGAAGCTACTAGAATGAATCATGGACTACGATATTCGGCATATATACTTCGTTCAGGAACTATATCAAATATCTTATATGAAAAAAGAACAGCACTACCTGAAAAAACAAACTAGCAGACAAAAAATGCAAAAAGTTCTAGTAGCTTCCCCAATACCAACAACCTATCCAAATTCACTCTACCCCAATACCAACAAAAAATCAAATAGAGCACACAAACAAATACAAGCCTCAAACTAGCCAACAATTCCAGCAAACTAACCATGCTGAACCCCCCTTTATTTTTCTACATTAAGACCTCGGCAGATTTTGACAATGAATTGTGAAGAGAATGAAATGCTTAAATATATGTTCTATTTAAATGTACTTGTTTTTCTTTCTAACGTATCGACATGGTAAACTTTCCCTTGAAAGGAGTTCAAACTAATAACACGAACTTCAAGTTGCCTCAGTGTGGACATCTGGACAATAAATACTTTATCTTCTAGTTCCTAACATGATATCATTCACTAAATATTAACTAGGCGTTAATAAAAAAAGATATAGGCCTGCCCTTGAATAATTAATAAAATTTTAATTATAAGAAGTTTATTATTACACAAAGAGACACTACAATAATTTGCAGAATTCAGGAAATATGAATTATGATTGATGGAGCTATGATTTCGCCCAAAAACAACTTAGAAAAACTCGAACTGTCTGATGCAATTAAACCTTAGGAGTACGATAATATGTTACTATACCAAGAATTAACTAATTTGGAAGAATTTTTTTACACCAGGAAATCGAAACCGTAGTGGTGCCGTTGATTTTGCACACTAAAATCGAAACCCTAGTCTTGGCCGAAGATTAGACGGGAAAGAGAGAGAGAGAGAGAGAGAGCGTACCTGATGAAGTCCCCGTTGCCGATTTTGCCGGCAGCGTTGAGAGAGAGACGAGGAGATATAGAGAAAGAGACACAGAGTAAGAGAGAGATTGTGGGAAAAAAGAATTAGAAAATAAGGGTTAGCGGAAAATAACTTAACGTTTCCGACTACTGTAGTCGGAAACTATATATTATTTAATTTTTTTTAATTAAAAAATTCCGACTACAACTATCGGGACCACTGGGTCAAAAGTGTTTTTGACTTTATTATCTATTGTTTCGACTATGGTAGTCGGAAACTTCTACGCGCGCAATTTCCCGCGAAACTTTATGATTATATTAGTCGAAAACGTATTCGGAATAATTCATAAAAATAAATTAAAAAATAAATATGAGATTTCCGACTACAGTAGTCGGAAAATTGCGACTGACATTTTGTAGTCGGAAAAAAGGTATTTTCTGGTAGTGGCCCTCCCTCTTCCCCTCCCTTTCATCTTCCATCTTCTTCGGCATCAGTCATATCCTCTATTGTGAAAGCTCATTATGCAACCTCCATTGTCAAAATGGAGAAATCTGTGCAATGGAGATCATTTTTTTTGTTTTCTTTCTACTGCAATGAAAATAGACAAGGGGGCAACAACTCTGCCTTTTTTGGTAAACTCAATCAAGATCAGATGTGAAAAAATTTCCTTCCCTCTATGGTGGTTTCATGGTGGGTTAAGGTGGTTTTGTTAAGAAGAAAGGAAGAAAAGAGGCTAAGTTTGTATTAACTTTCCCTACCCAAAGAGATATGTCAACCTCAATTATTTGGTTACCGGATTCATGGATGGGATTTTTATTGTTGTAACTGATTAAAATTTAAAAATGTGGATTTTGTTTCATTTAGATGTGGTGCAGAAGAGGTTTGGTGAAGATGGAATATTTTGGGAAGAAAGAGAAATTAATGTGTGGAAAATAAAATATAATGGGACCCACATAAAATAAAGTTAAATTTAAAAGAAAGAAAAAAAAACCCTTAATTTTGAGGGTTTCACGCGCTTAGAATTGAGTATAAAGCACACACTTTGTCATGTCAACGTGAAGGGTTCACGAGGTCGTACTTTAGTGAAGAAGAAGTGTCCAACTGAAAATAGGCTCAGTTGAGGTGTTCAGTTGGTCGTTGAGGACAACTTGAAAGGGCCGTTTGTATATTTCGCCAACTATTTATACAACATTTTGGCCCTGAAGGCCAGAATAAGAGGAAGGGAAAAGTCTTTACCGAATCCTAGACAATAAAGTTATGGTAACAGGAATACAGATTTGATTTTACGATAACTCTATCTGAGACCTAGGTTTTGGATCTTTTTTTATTTTCTATATTCTTAGAAATACATTGTTTAGAGATTATGTATACATGGATGATGGATCCACTTGTGAGCAGTTTAGAAGTGCAAGGCCACATGGTAACGACACTGTGAACCTCAGTCAGAATTTGGGGTATACGTGATAAGAATGGTAACGACAAAGGTATTTTTATTTGTATACGTTAAATGTGGATAATATTTGAAAGTATAGAGGGATAAATCTGTCTATTTTCCCTTTAAAAAAGTATTTGAATACAAAAATGAAATAAACAAAAACTGTAAAACAAAAAGAAAAAAAGACTAAAAGTGAATCTTTGTTTAACTACTGGGGATAACTTAGTCTGACCCCACATTTTTAAGTTATATTAATTATACTCAAGTACTTAAAACATCCCACGTGACAGTGAGAAAAAACACTTATTCTACAAAGAGGAGATGTATGAATGTACAATATCTTTTTATATTCTATAAGTTTTTAATTCAACATTCACATTTTACCTAATAGACACTCTTATAGAAATAGCACACATGTTTTTTATACCACATGATTCAAAAAACATCTTTACCATATTATAGCACCTTTAATTTAAAATTACAAGATTCAAAACTCTTTTTCACTTGTATTCCACGGCTTTAGATGGATTATTTCTTTAGAATAAAAGCTATGAAAAGGCAAACCATTATCCTAATCCTCCTTGCATATTGTGAAGGAACTACTTTGCTTGGTTTTTGTACCGTAGAATTTTGAGAACTTACTAATTCATTATAAGTTGTACTAATTTGATTAGAAGATCATCGCGAAAAATTGATAATTTAAAATTACTCTACCAATTTATTTGACACTATTGGAAATATTTGTCCACTGAACGACTGGATCTATTTTCTTCGAACAGTTTATACTACAACAATAACAACATACTCAGTGCGATCCCACAAGTAGAGTTTGGGGAATGTAATATATACGCAGACCCCTACCTTGTAAATTAAAGGTGAAGAGTTTGTTTCAGAAAAAACCTCGGCTCAAGAAAAACAAGTAAAGAAAACAAGTTTATACTATTTTCATCAATTTGAATTTACAACAATAGGATTTAACATATATCAAATAATTTATTTGGAAACAAAATTCCTTTCAAAAACAAGTGAACAAGTCTTTTGAAAAATCTTCCCAATCCAAAAAAATTTCACTGTTCACACACACACACACAAAAAGCTATTCTAAACGTGCTTTAAATTTTTGGGAGTGCAATGCCTACAGTGACATGCCCGAATGGCCTAGTTGCAGTATGAACAAGTACTTTCTAAATCAAGCTGAAATTTGAGCAGTACTAATTAGTCCCATGGAAATTAAAGAATGCAAAGTCGAAATTGACAAAGCAATTTGTTAGTGGTTGAGACATCGTTTTCACAAATGTGACTTATTGAAGAAGGCTGCAGGCAGTGCTCCCATATATCTTTTCTTGTTGGTTTGTCAAATAATTTCTGATTCGATAATGTTGTGCGACTTTGAGTTAGTTAATGGTGTTTATCGCGAATCTCTTACCTACTAGGAGACTTGAAGTATCCACTAGCCTCCGCTACTTTTTAAAAGACGAGCGTAAGACACGAGACATTTTACATGGTATACGCCGTAAGCCTTGCAGCTTGTTTGGATGGTTGTTACCGGTTGTATTGTATCGTATTGTTACTTTAAATACGATATTTATTTTAATTGTTACTTAAATTTTATTATATCGTATCGTTAAATTCGTCGTTACGTAATGACGAAATGTGCCACTTAGTGTAACAGCCGATTTCGTGTGGTCGCGTCGTTACGTTGTCTTTTTCTCTCACTCTCACCCTTCATTATTGTTAAATAATTTTATTTTAACATTTATCCTACCTTTTTATATAGTAATTTTACCTTATTTCAAATTTTTTCTTTATAATATTGTAAGTTTATTCTTCATATTGCTAGTGTGTGATATCATGAAACTACGACAAACGACACAATCTATCCGAACATTGTATTCAACAAACGATACAGCACAATACAATACGATAAGTTATGGAACGATATGTAACAACCATCCAAACAAGCTGTTAAGTGCTGAGTGTAAGCCCTATAAAACTTTAATTTTTAATATTTTATAAATTATTATAATAAATAAATATTAAAATAAGGTAAAACTACAAATGTTTTTAAAAATTTCAAGAAAATATAGAACTACTTCATCTTAAAACGCTAATTTAAATTAGTAATTGACAAAAAAAATAAAAAATCAAAACTGCAGATTGAAAAAATTGAGTCAAAATTTATATACTAATTTAAAAGAGCAACACAAATTCAAAAAGAAAAGAAAAACAAATAAGGAACCTACAATCAAAAGCGTTATACAAAAATAATTAAAAAGTTGATGCATTCTTGTTTTGTACTCGGTAGAAGACGACGAAAAGAATAGAAATTAAGACTAAGAATAAAGTAACTCTAGAAGCTCTTCTTTCCCTTCTCTCTTCTCACTCTTCTTGTTCCTATCTGTACCAGGCAGTAAAGGTGTCTAACGGGTGGACCGGGCCGGGCCGGGTAGACTTTATTTTTGAACCGGACGAGTTGGGGGTACGGGTCGATTCTGGTTAATTGTTAACGGGTTTAACGGGTTCGGGTTTATCCGGGTAAAAAGTAACTCGTACGGGTAGGGGTTTACGGGGCCGGGCCGGGTTACAGGTATTTCAATTTTTTTTTAAAAAGTTTTTGTACACTTATTGTAATTTATATAAAATATAAAGTAAAATATATAAAGATAACAATGATTATGGAAAAAATTGCACTCATAAATTGCAAGTGCAACATGTATTTCAACTTTTCAAATTTCAAAATTCAAAATTCAACTCTTACAAGTTACAACTTACAAGTTACAACCAAGTACTAAATTTGACAAGTACTAAATTCAAAGGTTTTGCATTACCCTTGTAAGTTCTTCATAATCAATATGAACTAATTGTCCTTCTTCTGGGCTATCAACATCTTCACGTCCTTAATTTCTTCGTTCCGATCTAATCCAATCTCTGAAACATACTAAAGCTTCCAAAGCATTGCTTTCCAATGAGTGACGGGTGTCTCCTAGTTGTTGTCTTGCTTGACTAAATGCACTCTCTGGTGCAACAGTTGAAATTGGCACATTCAGCACGTCCCGAGCCATAGCGGAAAGAACAGGAAATTGCTTTTCATTGTCACGCCACCATCCCAACACTGAAAATTCCTTTGTGCGAATCTCCTTTTGCTTCTGCAAGTAGAATTGAAGTTCATCAATGTTTCTGCTACTGGTTTGAGTTGTAGCAAATGTAGAAAAAATATTAAAACTATCAACTATTTCATCATCATGCAAAGTAGTAGAACTTGAAGAAGTGGTACACTGCATAGTGGAAACATTGGCTACATTAAGAGCAACAGCATCAACTATATTTGCATAATAATTATATAATATTTGTAAATTATCATTTAGATTGTTCATACAAGTAAAAATATCTGTGGTTTCAGTTGCTCCAATCTCCATGTAAGTATATAAAGCAGTGATTAATTGGTGACAATCAGCCATCTTAATAGAAGGATTTAAAACAGCGCCAATTAAGTAAATCTGAGGAATTGGAAAGAAATATTTTTTGAATTTGTCTTGCATTTCTTCAATAGCAGCCTTATATTTTTCTTTCTTTTTAAATTCAAAGAGTAGAAAAGCAATTTCAGCTATATGTACTAAAACCATTGTCACAGTAGGGTAGTATGCTCCAGAAAACTCAACAGTAGCTATATAAAATTTATGTAAAAATTGAATAACATCATTAATGACCTCCCAAGTAGCAGGTGTTAACATACAGTTTCTATCAGTACAATGCGCATTAGCAACTTCAGTTATTGGAAATCTATATTTGTAGCAATATTTTAAAAATATGTAAGTATAATTCCACCTAGTAACAATTTCGTCTGGCGTGAATCTTGGTTTAAGGTTATACTCGGTACACTTAATCTTAAATTCCCTAATTCTAGATTTTCTGTTATTTCCTTGAATAACACCAACTGCTCTTCTAACATGAATAATCTCAGTCGAAAATAAATCAAGGCCACTTTTAACAATTAAATTATAAATATGACATACACACCTAACATGAAAAATTTCTTCAAGTGGCGGTTGCAAATGCATTTTTAATAATTAAATTGCGGCAGTATTGTTGGAAGCATTATCAAAAGACATACACAATACTTTTTGGTTAAGATTATAAAATTGAACAACTTCATTAATAGTACTACTTATAAACACAGCAGTATGACTATGATCTTCATCATATTTAAAAGCGATAATACGTTTTTGCATACAAAATAAATCATCTATCCAATGACATGTAATTGTCAAATAATCATTTCCATTAACAGCATGGCCAATATCAGAAGTTAGAGAAACTCTACAGGGAAGGTGTTCAAATAAATAACGTATGTATGTTTGATATTGACCATGCAATCTAAAAATATCAGCTCTACAAGTACTTCTAGGGATACCTTTAAATAAAGAATTATAAATCCTTTGAATATACATAATAAGATATGATGAAGAAGCAAAAGAAAAAGGTAGACAACCCAAAGCAATCATTTTTGCTAACTCCTCACGATCCTTCACTTTATCATATTTCATAAGTCCTCCAGTAGTAGGGTTAAGAGTTGTTTGATTTCCATCACCATCAGAGCCCCATTCTATGGGATGTTCAATTCTCATATGTCTACTAAGCGTTCCAGTCCCCCCTAAATTTCCTCCAGTCAAATGTTTAAAATCATCTTTACAAAGTTTGCATCTAACTCTGTCAGTACCTTGAATTATTTCAAAAAAATTCCAAACCTTACTTCTTTTTCTACGATTAGTAGTCGGAGCCACAGGTGGTCTACTACTAGTGCCACGACCACCACCCCTTGTAGCAACTCCAACACTACCAGCTCCAGCACTAGTAGGTGTAGCTGGTATCTCATCTTCCATTCCTAATTCATTATCTTCTATTCCAAAATCTTCTTGTAATTGTTCATAATCTATATTATCATTAGGCGATGTTTCGGAAACATGTGTAAATGGGGTATTACTATTACTGCCAGATGCTGAAGGACTACCTCTTTTTTTATTTCCCCTACCAGCAACTTATCTACACACTCTTTTAGAAGCATTAAACATATTGTAAAAATTAATGTATAAGCTAAAATTAAATATGCAATTAAAATAGTAAATAAGAGAAAGAGTTGGAGGGAGTGCACCGAATTCGACAATAAATTGAGCACTTGATTACGCTATTCCGATGTTACCACGAACAAACGTCAAGCAAGTATTTCAATTTTGAAGTTCAATTGTTCAAACTTCAAAATCCGAATGATAAAACATGATAAATTAAATTCAAGAAAAAAGAGCCAAATAAAATTAGAATATAAATTGAAGACTTGAAGTCTTGAAAATTGGAGAATGAGAGAATGAGAGAAATTGAGATTGAAAAATGAGAGTTAAGTGAAGAAATGAAGAAGGGGGGGGGGTATTTATAGTTTTAGAGAAGGTTAATTTTGTAAATTGAAAAAAGGTTAAATTTTAAAGAAAAAAGAGGCTATTAATGCAACTAACCCGTTGGGCAACAGATTCCTGCCAGGGGTGACCGTTGCCAACGGTTAGTGGGCCCCACTGATTTCAAAAAAATTAAAAAAAACAAAAAAAGAATTAGCCGTTGTACCGGTCCGGTCCGGTCCGGTTAAACCGGTACACGACACTGTTCACGTGCACTGGGTTTGATCGGTCCGGTTAACCGTTACAAAAAATAAACGGACCAACCCCCTCTACCCCTCCTACCCAGCCCCACTTGGCCCCTATGTACCGGGCCGGTCTGGTTCCGATTATAACCGGTCTGGGCCGGTCCGGTTACGGGTCAACCCAGCCCGTTAGATACCTTTACGCTGAATAGACCTTCTGTGAATCAGAAGTTGTTGCTCCGACTCCCCTTGATGCTGAAATGTAGATCCATTAATGACATAGAAATACTCCGGCCAAAACCGACGTAAGTCTGACTCAGCAATCTTAATGCCGCTGATGGACTCCTCCACTTGGCGCGATGCCATAGAAAACAGCGTCTGATGATCCGCAAAACTAACCTTCATAGCTCGTACAACACAAATCACAAGATACTCCAGCACCACCAACTATCCCCAATCAACGCCCACCTCGTGACCTTGCCACAATCGCGGCGACTAGTCACCCAATTAAACCTTCCCAAGCTCGCATTCATCAACCAGACATCGGAAACCGCTGCGCCTTTATTTGAACAATTGAATAGTCTCTCAATACCTCTGTATCTCCAGTCTGGACGACACGTTGAGACAATGCCTGGGCATCCCTGACTCCTTCGTAGACCGTCTGTAGCATCACGGACCACTGGCGCATAGCGGACGCTGAGAGCGTAATATTATACACGAGTGGATGTAAAGGGACATAAGTCATATACTTCGAGCTAAATCAATATCGCACGATAAGGAATGAAAGAAGGGGAATTTCCTAACAATTCTTTAGCCTCTCGAAGATAAGTACAGACGTCTCCGTACCGATCCGCAAGACTCTACTAAACCTGCTTGTGACTCAGAGCACCTATGAACCTAGAGCTTTGATACTAACTTGTCATGACCCAAAAATCCCTCTGAAGGAGTCGTGATGGAACCTAGTCTCTAAACTAGGTAAGCCTAACATTAACTGAAATAACATTGATATTTACTAACTTTAAATTAATTTACTCTAAACAAATTACAATTCCCAAAACGGTGGTACAAGTCACAAGCCTTTCTGAGAGTAGTTATACAAAATAAATACATCAATGTTCCGAAACAAAAGGAACAAATGGAAATAAGTACAAATGAAGGTGACTCCGAGGCCTGCAAATGCTGTAGCAGGTTTACCTTGAGTCTCCACCGCAACGACCCGCACAGCTACTACCGATCAAATACCTGGATCTGTACACAAAAATATACAAAAGTGTAGTATGAGCACACCACAGTGGTGCCCAGTAAGTATCAAGACTAACCTCGGTGGGGTAGTGACGAGGAATAGTCCAGACACCTATTGGTCAAATAAATTGAATAGGATATGATAATAAACTATCAACCTAACAATGACAAAGTAATATCAATAGCAGGAAAGAACAAACTACAATCAGTAGAAACAATAAAGGGAAACACGGATGGAAACGAAAGATAACCAAATAAATTAACACCAACATAGCCGGAACACAGACAAGTAAAAATATACTCAAACAAGGAAGGCGATGTCAGCTCAATAAATCATATCATTTCTGGTGCACAATTCCAGCCATCTCAAACTCGATGTCTCATATCATAACCTCAATAACCAAACATTTAGCACACCCGGTACCTTGTGCCCACATATTTCTATCTCTTTTTGCACAACAACGTTCTTATGTTGCTCAGTACATAGGGTCCATAACCAGTGCAATTAAGATGTTCAAGGAGTCTCATTTACATAACATAAAGTAGAGTACAACTTGTAAACCAATTAGGAACTCAGCAAGAAAATATGAAGTTATTTTTTTTAAATCATTTGAATAAAGAAAATACCATTTTCAATTAAAATACAACATCGAATGAATTATTACCTTTAACATGGGATTTAATAAATTAACTTAGTAGAAATTCCTTTTTAAGTAAAATACAACCTCAGACGGTTTAAGGGAATTTAATTGAGTAACTAACTGAATTAAAAATGAAACAATTACTGAATTTTGAAGTATTGAAATATACATATAAATAGGGCGAAGTATAGAAAACACTATGGGGTTCCATCACAAAGGACCGCAGCAGTAAAGAAATCTGAACAGTTAAAACACTTGAATTGATAACAACAAATAAGCATAGCAAACAGAAAGTGCACGATATCACCCTTCGTGCTTTTACACTCGTTCTCACCATAAGAATAAATATATTCGGCACGGCATCACCCTTCGTGCTTTTACCTCACATAATCATGGCACGACATTATCCTTCGTGCATTAGCACTATTATCATGGCACGGCATCACCCTTCGTGCTTTTACCTCACATAATCATGGCACTACATTATCCTTCGTGCATTATCACTCATATCATGGCACGACATCACCCTTCGTGCTATTACCTCACATAATCATGGCACGATATTATCCTTCGTGCATTATCACTCATATCATGGCATGGCATTGATCGCTGCCAACTCGACACTACACTAAGGTAGGAAGAGCGGGTCGCAATAGCTTTTACCCGAGTAGTGGTTCGGGATCGAATTTCCACAGGGAGCTAGTAGTGGAGTTGTATTGTCTGTCTAGTTTAGAATTACGGTTGTGCTTCTAATGTCACTTCAAACATTTTTGGTTTTCTTTGATTTTTATATATACTATTATAAACTAATGATTAAAATTAAATTATGCTAAGAGAATATTGATAAATTGTATTTAATATAGAGAAAGGCACTAGGGTCGTGGCATTGCCTAGGTGGCTAATTAACGGGTAGATGCTACTAAGGATAGATTGACATATTTGGGGCTTATGCTATAACGGTTGCACAATTGTACCCACTCTCACACCTCTCAGTAGAGAGAGTGATTTTGCCCAATTGACTCTCTCGAGACCAATTGGGTAGGCCAATTAGACCAAGCAACTAGGGCTCAAGTAGGGTGATTACTCTCTCGAGATTTAACCCGTTAATTGGGACTACCATTTCTCATGGGTCCATCCCAATTCCTTGTTGGGTCAATTTTGGGGCCATGGACTCTCTTTCTCAAGAAGAGTTAAACCCACAAAGCTAGAATCAGTGTTTGCAACCACCAATCCTTAATTAAAACCTAAAATCAACCCAAAT
>NW_017672303.1:16062-19954 GCF_001879085.1 Nicotiana attenuata
TAACAAGCTCTCTCTCTCTACCTCTCTCTCTCTCTCTCCCTCTCTCTCTTGAATATCCAATCTATTGGAAGCTATAACAAATATAATACACATATCTAGGTCTTATTATCTTCGATTACGATTGATCCTTGATTCATTTTGAGTATTCTCACTTAAAAAGTATCTGATAACTTTTGAGTCAAACAGAGCACTTTATATATCTAACGTGGATAAACTAATTAAGCTTCTTATATTCATCTATAGGTTACGAGTTGGAGCCGTAGAATCAGGCACTGACGCTTATAACAGAATAGGTTGCTTACATCACACTCCTTGATGTACGATTTGTTCCGGATCCTACATGAATGCGATTTTGTGCACGAGGCTGCTCTTGGAAACATGCAAAAGGAAAAAGAAAGTTACCTTTTCCTATACGACAACTAACGATATCAGAATCTTATTTTTGATTTGAGAACAATGAAATCTTTTTCAGAATATATACTTATATAGACGTGCTGTTTAAATCAGGTCCACATTTTATCCGTACCTAAAATGAGGTACTAATATACGGCAGAGCAATTTGGAGGCTTCTCCTAGTTAATTAGCCGATGCATGACTAACTTTGGTTCAAATTCCTTTTTTGGAATAAAGCAGATCACTTGATCCAGAAAGGGATATAATGCAGTAGTCATATGTCCGACTTAGCATCAAGTGATCTATATATTCTCACCCAAGAAATAGCTCCCTTACTACCTCGAAAGGTCGCATATCATCATAGTGTTCTATTTTCCCTTGTTAAGGTATTGTTCTCTTCGATTCGTCTCGTCTCATTTTATGTGAAAGTGTTTGATAGCGTGTGAGGAATTTAAGAAACAAAAGGGCAACTTTAGAGTTCGTGACCTTAGATGTATCATGTTATTTATCTAGCTATAAAATCATGTAATTAAAGCGTCCTTTTTTAGATGGATTGAAATGGAAAGTTTGTTACATAAAATGAGATGGAAGGAGCAGAATGTAACGACTAATTCATGGAAGCTTTAATTCCGAAGTATTCGACGAGGATAAATTAGCATATTGGATGGGTCGAATGCAGTGAAAAGAGCCTTGGAGGAATAGTAAAGTTGTCTCCGTTTGGGTAACGACCCAGCCGGTCATTTTGAGAGAATTAGTGTGATGACCCGATAGGTCATCTTATGTTTTAGAACCTTATTCTGTGTTTCGAAGCGTTTAAAACCTCATTTTAGCATTCCTCGATTTGCGTGCGCAGTCCGGGTATTGATCCGGAAGTGCTATATGTTAAAAACTGATAAGATTAAGAATTTTGCCTTAAAAATTTATTTGAGTTGACTTCGGTTAACGTTTTGGAAAAACGGATCCGGATCCGTATTTTGATAGTCTCGGTGGATCCGTATTGAAATATGGGACCTGGGCGTATGCCCGGAATCGAATTCGAAGGTCCCTAACTCGAGTTATTAATTTTTGTTGAAATTGAAAGTTTGAAAGTTTAATGATTTTTAAGAATTGACTGATGTTTGGCCTTGTTGATACCGGATCCCATATTTTGGTTCTGGAGCCCGCTACAGGTCCATTATAATATTTTTGATTTGTTTGTGAAATTTGGTGAGAAACCGAGTTGTTTTGACGTGATTCGGACGCTTGATTGTGAAAATAGATGTTTTAAAGTTTTCTTGAAAATTTCATTTGATTTGGTGTTAAATTCGTAGTTCTAGGTGTTATTTTGGCGATTTGATCGCGCGAGCAAGTTTGTATGATGTTTTTGAACTTGTTGCATGTTTAGTTTGGAGCCCCGAGGGCTTGTGTGAGTTGCGGACATGCTACAAAGTGAATTGGACTTAGAAAATCTGATTTTCTGCAATTTAATGATTTTCTTTTTCGCGTTCGCGAAGGTACTCTCGCAAACGCGAAGAGTGAGCTGGGGCTGGGTCGAATTTCTTCTTCGCGATTGCCGATTGCGGAGCACTGAGGGCACTACCCTTCGCGAACGCGACCAGCCTCTCGCGAACGCGTAGGCATGGGATCTGGGGGAGGGGTCCGTCATTTCTTCTACGCGAACACGAGCACTGGATCGCGAACGCGAAGGCCAGGGGGAGCACCCTTCGTGAACGTGAAAGCCACTTGGGCTGCTGTTGTCACGTCCCAAACTACCAGCAAGACGTTACTGGCACCCAGCTAACACCACCTGCCGGGCGACCCATACTTTCTTACCTTAGCCATTAATTTACAGCATTTGATTAATTAAATGAGTATCCAAATAGATAACCATTACGAACAATTAATATCTCAAAATATTAGATTAAAACTCTAGCCCAAATCTCAAACTAGACCATGCAGCATCTAAGAGAATTACAAAAGACCTCATATGAATAAATGATAAAGACTCTTTGGGCAGCCTCGGCGAACGATGCGCCGGCTCACCTCAATGACTGAATCAACTCTAGCGAACACGTTGGCTACTTGTTCCGTCTTCACCAATAGTATCTGCATAGACATGCAGGTAAGGAGTGAGTTATACGTAAATATAACTCAGTAAGATCCTCGACCCGGCACTCTGAATACCTCTGGAACAAGTGTTAGAAAATACAAACACACAACGAACATACAAATAATATGCACAGAAATTCTTTTATCATATAATTACTCTATAAGGTCCAAAAAATTATTCAACAACAATACTATATATCTCAGCACAACTACATTAAGAACTTGTCATAAACGGGAGTGCAGGAAATTATCCTAACACCCCAACGAGTCCACGACATACATAATGTCCCAAATCTATCATTGCGGCATACACAATGCCCCAAACATATAGCGGCGGCATACACAATGCCCCAAATCTACCACGGTGGCATACACAATGCCCCAAATATATAGCGGCGGCATATACAATGGCCCAAATCTATCACGGTGGCATACACAATGCCCCAAATATAAAGCGGCGGCATACACAATGCCGCAAATCTATTACGGCGGCATACACAATGCATCAAATATATAGCGGCGGCATACACAATGCCCCAAATCAATCACGGCGGCATACACAATGCCCCAAATACATAGCGGCAACATACACAATGCCCCAAATCTATCACGGCGGCGTACACAATGCCCCAAATATATAGCAGCGGAATACAAAATGCCCCAAATCTATTACGGCGGCATACACAATGCCCCAAATAATATTGCGGCAACGAAGAAATAATCTCTAACGTCCCAACGCCATAGCACGAGTCTACGCCACATCACACTACACAACAAATCACTTATTAAATAATTGCAGCTTTTTACAAAATAATATATATTTGCGGTTGGTCAAAGACCACCGATTCTGTCAAGCGCACGCTCGTCCCAACACATGGACCAGACAAGAATACTTTCAAAACGGGTTTTAAAAAAAAAAAACAAGCATCAAAAGTCTCACTTACCTCGCTAACGAAAAGTTTCTCAACTTTCCGATGTCTAGAACACGAATCAAACGGCCACCAGTAGCCTCACTCTATGTAAAACATTAATTAACAATATCAATTATACTAGTCAGGTCAAATCTCAATATCTCAGACCTTCAAGCTCAGAGTTTAATCTTACTATTCCACCTATCAAATATCATATTTATAAAGGCAAAAGAAATCTCTAGTATCTCAATCTAAGAACCAAGCAGCAATTTTACATAACTTCACAGATTCAAACTTGCTAATTAAATTATTGAATCCTCACCTTGAAATTCATTTTTTTCCTTCATGTACTAGTAAACTTAATTATCATTACAATAATCATGTCCTCGCATTATTACCGAATGATTAATTATTAATATGTCCCAAAACTTAAAGAGGCAAAAATTCGACAATATCAGTGAAGTAGTTTTTCGTAGCAGCTTTTTTTTTTTTTTTTTTTT